>NW_011888836.1:5861307-5869280 GCF_000151845.1 Pteropus vampyrus
TTTTTTTATAGATCATGTTTTGGGCATCAAGTCTAGAAACTCTCTGTCTAGCCCTAGATCTTGAAGATTTTCTTCTGTTTTCGTTTTGTTTTTTTTCTAAATTACTTAATTTAGAGATCAATTTTGACTTAATTTTTGTATAAGGTGTAAGATTTATAGTAAGGTTCATTTTCTGCCAGATGCTCTAACAGCATTTGTTAAAAAGGCTATCTTTCCTCCACTGAGTTGCTTTTTCACTTTTGTCAAAAATTAGTTGGATGTATTTGTGTCAGTCTATTTCTGGTTTCTCTATCCTGTTCCATTGATCTATGTACCTATCTCTCTGACAATACAACACAATCTTCATTATTATAGCCAAATAAATCTTGAGATCAGGTAAACTAGTTCTTCCCACTTTCTTCTTTTTTCAAAATTATTTTAGCTATTCTAGTTTCTTTGTCTTTCCACTTAAATTTTAGAATAATTAAATCTTACTGGATTTTTTATATTAATTGTATTAATATTATATTTCAACTGGAAAGAATTGAAAACGTTGAGTCTTCTGATCCATGAGCATGGTATATCTCTCCATTTATTTAGATACTGTCTGATTTCTTTCATCAGCATTCTGTAGCTATCAGAATACAAGTCTTGTACATGGTTTGTCAGATTTATATCTATTTCTTTCTTTTTTTAATGACTTTAAATGATATTGTATGCCTTTTATTTTGTTTTGTTTTAGATTCCTTGTGATTTTCTATAGAGACAATTATGTTATCTGCTAATAGGGACAGTTTTACTTTTGTCTTTTAAATCTGTGTGCCTTTTATTTCTGTCTCTTGCCTTATTGCACTGGGTAGAACTTCCAGCACTATGTTGAATGAGAGTAGTCACCACAGACATCCTTACCTTGTTCTTGATTCTAGGGAAAACACATTCAGTTTTTCACTGTCAAGTCTGTCAGCTGTAAGTATTTTGTAAATTTTCTATATCAAGTTGAAGAAGTTCTCCTCCATTCCTATTTTTCAGAGAGTTTTTATCAAGAATGGGTATAAAATTTTGTCAAATGTGTCTAAATACAATTGATCGAAATATATGTAATTTTTCTTTTTTTAGTCTATTAATATAGCAAATTACATCGGTTGATTTTTCAAATATTGAACCAGTCTTGTGTCCCTCTAATAAATACCACTTTGTCATAATGTAAAATTACTTTCATACAGTGCTGAATTCTATTCATTAATGTTTTATTAACAATTTCTGAATTTATATTCATGAGGAATATTGGTCTGTAGCTTTCTTTTTTTGGACTGTCTTTATTTGGTTTTGGTATCAGTAACACTGGCTTCATAAAATGAAATGAGAAGTATTACCTCTTCTTTTTTTTTTTTTTTTTTTTATGCCTATAATACCTGGTCTTCCTAGGTGGTTTCCCATCCAAGTATTAACCAGGCCTGACCTGGCTTAGCTTCCAAGATCAGACATCAGGCTTGTTCAGGGTGGCATGGCCATAGACCATGGCTGTGGCTCCACTGGGGTATGAACCCAGGACCTTCTGCATGTAAAGCAAACGTGCTAACTGCTACACTATGGAACCATGTCTTACCTCTTCTATTTTCTGGGGAAAAAAAATTATGTAGAATTGGTGATAATTCTTTTTTAAACATTTGATAGAATTCTCCGGCGAAACTATCTGAACTCAAAGATTTTTTTTTTTTTTGTAGAAGGATTAATTTTTAATTCAATTCCCTTAGTAATTATAAAACTATTTAAATTATTCCCCATTTGAATGAGTTGCGGTAGTTTGTGGTTTTTGAAGAATTGGTCATTTCATCTAAGTTGTAGCAGATCTAAATGTATAAATGTACAGTTGATTATAGTATTACCTTATTGTCTTTTTGATGTCTTCAAGGTATGTAGTGATAGGCCCTGTTTTACTCCTGATATTGAAAATTTGTTTCTTCTCTTTTCTTTATCTCTCTGACTAGTGGTTTGTCAATTTTGCTGAACATTTTTAAAGAACCAGCTCTTTGTTTCATCGATTTTCTCTATTGTTTTTGTTTTCAATTTCATTATTTTCTATTCTTATCTTTATTATTTCCTTCCTTCTGCTTGTCATTGGTTTATTTTTTCTTCTTTTTCTAGTTTCTTGAGGTAGGAGCTTAGATTATAGATTTGAGATTTTCCCTCTTTTCTAACGTAAGCATTTAATGCTATAAATTTCCTTCTCAGCACTGCTTTTGGTGTATCCCACAAATTGTAATATGTTACATTTTTATTTTCATTCAACTCAATACGTATTTTTAAAATTTTTCCTTGACACTTCCAAAAAAAAAGCTTTCCTCTTTGTGTTTAGTTTCCAAATGTTTGGAGATTCTCCTGTTACCTTTCTGGTATTGATTCCTGGTTTGATTCCATTGTTGTCATAAACACTCGGTAGGATTTCAACTCTTTTATTTCTGTCTTTACAGATTTCTCTACATTTCCATAAATGCATATTTATGTGTATATTCAACTGCATATTTAATGTATCATATATTTTGTAAATATATGATACATTATATATTTACATTACATATATTTGAGTTTACTTAAGAGTGGACTACCAATATCCCCAAGAGCTTATTTGTGAGTACTTCCAGCTTCGTTTATCTGAAGACACTAGTCTCTTTAGACTCTATTAGATAAGGCTACTTGTATTAAAGTCTTTTTCATCAGTGATCTTGAAACAAAAAATATCATCAACTCTAAATGTCCATTGTTTGAAGTCACATCTTCCTGCACCAGATTGTCCTGCATATGGGAGAGAATTGCAAGGTAGCTAAACAGAGAGATCTTCACTTTGAAGATGAGGGTCTTCACTTTGCTAAGTTTCAACTAAGGAGATCCATAACACGTACCCCTACTTTTACCTTTCTACT
This sequence comes from Pteropus vampyrus, assembly GCF_000151845.1. Classification (NCBI taxonomy): domain Eukaryota; kingdom Metazoa; phylum Chordata; class Mammalia; order Chiroptera; family Pteropodidae; genus Pteropus; species Pteropus vampyrus. Next base: position 5,864,208 of record NW_011888836.1, read on the forward strand.
AATTCTAAAGAGCCAAGCACAGGGGGAAAAAAATGTTTAGAAATATTTTCCAGGAAAATTAGTAAGATCAAAAAAAGGGATAGGGACAGGAAACGTTCCCTATTTCTTCAATCGACTTTTCTAATTTTAACTGCCACAATTTCATAACAGTATCTATTAAATAACTCTGGGCTCTGCAAATCACTTGACTGCATCTGCAGCCACAGGGAGCCAGCCCTGCACACCCTGTAATCTGTATTTCAAAAAGAATTTGTTAATACCAATAAAAAACACAAGCCTGCGCCCATTCCCTTTATGGGATTACTCAGAGTGGGATGGGTGCTGATTCACTTCCAAAGGCTCTGATGAGCAGGCCAGGAAGATTTTCTCAGTAGAGACCCAACCCTCTGCCCCCAGCCCCTCCTGTTTTTCCCCTCCCAGAATAAACACAAAGCAGAGACTAAGCTCCCAGCGGGATGACCTATAAGTGACCCTTGGACTGACCTAACACTCTGGTCACTCTCACCGACAGATTTGTTTATCTTGGAACCTCGGAGCCTTTGCACCCAAAAGCTTCAGCTCTAGACTCCAAGTCCTCTCAAGTGAGCTGTCAGTCACAGCTTAAGTGCGTGTGGGACAGTTGCATGATAGCCTGAGTTTATTTACCAAAACCTGATGTTTATGCTGTCCAGCAACAAGTAGGGACCATGGGCTGCTGAATTTAGCAATCAAGGACCCAAGTAAATGTCTCCATCAGGCACTAACTTCACACTACAGAATTATCAGTGGACCCTGATAACACGTCTCTCCCTCAAATTAAATGTCCCAGGTGATCTGAATTTGGCATCTCCAAAGGAAGGGTCTGAGGTCAGGCCATTCTTCTAGAACTTATTTTAATGAAATGTAAGGGGCACAGCCACAACTGAGGCGAAAGAGAAGCCTGGCCTTCTGATCCCAGCCCATCACATTGTGGCTTCCCTGACAGGACTACGCGCAAATTTATACATGGTAGTGATATCTTGATATTTACCTAAAGAAAGATATAGATGTTGTCCCTGATTTGGGCAGTGGATGGCACAATGTTCAAGAAATCCAAAAGCAAAAATGAGTGTAAAAATTTTACTAAATTATTTTTTAATAGTTTTTATTTTCCCAAATATGATCACTTAAGGAACCCCAACCACCACGTAGAATTCTGTACTCGTATTCACATTTCAGTGGTAATCCCAAGAAGATTCGGCCAATTCAGAGGATTGAATTCATTCTTGCTCAGGCCTATCCCTACAGTTTCTTTAAGGATGCCGTTTTCCAATGGCTAAGGCAAACATGAACTTTTAGATAAATGAGGTCAAACCAAGAAAGATGACAAGGTTGATTACAGAAATGGGCTTCCCCCCACACCTCAACCTAACAGAAGATTTCAAATAGATATGAATCTTCAAGGAATGCTTTTATTTGGTTGACCAGATGAGGAGAGTGAGAATTGTCCCTTCAGAGGGCAATGTAGAAAGAGAGCTGTCTTCCCCTTTTATCCCATTAAAGTCCTGCTGGTCAGTGACTGAGAAGGCCCCTCTATTATCAGCCTTGGCTTAAATAAACCTTCTGCCTCTGCATCCAGCCACCTCCCTCCAAGCTGCAGGCCCCATCCATCACTGTCACCTTTGCAGAGTGGCTGCCATGACAGTTCATGATCATTAACCAGCCCTGGTGTGCTTTGTGTTAAAGTTAAGACACATCAAACGTAGAAACTCTACAGTTCCTTAAAGTTACAGGAGACAGGGATGAGCTACGACCAGTGTCAACCAAACTTGACACACAAGTTTGACAAAAGGTGAAAAATAAGCCTTGGGTAAAGATGCCTCAGTATCCCTTCTCACCCCACCCCCCAACTCCACTCTAAAGGGTTAGAGACTGAGTGGAAAAGGAGCAGTGTGTGAACTGGGCCACAGAGCTATGACAAAGGGAATGTGAGCAGAGGACACAGCAACATTGTTCCTTAAACCGCCCTCCCCCAGGCTGCCTGGTGAAGTGCCCCTGCTCAAACTCCCCCAGCAGAAAGTCCTGCTCCCTGAGAGAATGCTCACAGTAAAATAACTCCCTGCTCTCCTTGACACTCTCATCTTCTGAACTATTTCACAAATCTTCTTACTCATGGGCTCAAATCTCTAAAAGAAATGCAGGTTGAACAGTATCTCTTTCCACTTCACAAAGGTTTATAATATATGAATAACAGAGTGCACGAAAGGCATTTATTTGTGTATTGGGGTGATCTTGCTTACATCTTATGATTTCTCTCTGGACCCACTGTTTAATTAAGACATTTGTTTTTCTTATCATGGCTTTTCTGCAACAAGGCCCAGCTTGGGGAAATGACCTTGAGAGGCAGTTCGAGAAGGAATGGGAAGTTGGCTCTGCCAACTAGTATTTAAAAATTAAATAACAAAAAGAGAGAAAAACAGAATAAGCCAAACCACCCTGCTGTCAAGGAGGAGGAGAATGCATACAATTCCTCTATCCCCTTATTCATTCAAATGACATAATTTAGTCCCACCCATGTGCCCAGTACTGTGTTATAAGCCCCAGGGTTATAAAGAACAAAAAATGGATTATAACTCTTGTAGATGAAAAAGGGATTCTAGGGACAGTAACTTCACAGGATTATCTGATCATAAATTCCTAACTGGGCAGGTCATGATGAGTAGTCACACCCTAGGCATATAACTCCTTTAGTAAAAGCCTTCTCTTTGCCTTAAACTAGCCCTGTCCATTGTTTCTGTTCATACAGGTTAACACACTTTTGAAATACCCCCTTTCAGACTCCTCCTTCTAAATTGTAACTGCCCTTAAGAGAGCACATGATCTTAATTATCATATAATCCAATCCCTGCCTTGTTTTCTCCCACTTTCACTTAATCTTCCTTACCTTCCTGCCTTAATTTCAAATGCATAAAAGAAACTACACAACTGTTACTCTCCCAACCATTTGAGATCTTGCTTCCTGGCATAAGTTTTCAGTCTGGGGCTCAAATAAACTCTCACAAAAATTCTCTACAAATCTGGACATTTCTTATATCTACTCTTATAAAGAGCTTAGAGTTTATGAAGATAGACAAATAAAATATCTACGATGGAGATAGGCACTGGTGGAGCAAAAGATGGAGGGGGATTAGGGCAGAACACATCAAGAAGGCCTTCCAGGAGATGGAGCTAGTTGGCTGGGTCTTGAGGTATGAGCAAGAGTTCAACGACTAAGGAGGAGGAGTAACAGCACATACAAAGGCACAAAATTAGGGATAGCTGGCATTTATTCATCACGTCCTAAAATCCAAGCAGAATGCCTAGTGTGTCAGCCATCGGCCCCAGGTGGCTCTTGAGCACTTGGAGTGTGGTTGGTTTCAACTGAGAAGTAAGAGTAAAATGCAAGGAGGATTTCAACAACGTGGTATGAAGAACAGTTATCAGTCTGGGGCTCAAATAAACAGAATGTAGCATATCTAAGTAATCACTTTTATATTTATTGCATGTTGAAATGATAATATGTTGGACACAGTGGGTTAAATAAGATATATTATTAAAATTAATTTCACCCGTTCCTCTTCTTTTTCGAGTAGCTACAAAAAAATTTGAAATTATATGTGTGGCTCCCCTTACACTTCTATTGTTGTAGACAACCTCTCTTTAATCTTCCCAACAACCATATGAGTTTTATGTCTTCATTTTTTGGACAAGGTAATGAAGGCCTGATGAAGTTTACTGTGCCCACAGCACACAGCTAGTAAGTAGCAGGAAAGAGGGAGCTTTCAAGGGTTTAGTGCACACTGGCAGTTCTCAGGGATGGAGCATACAATGTGGTGTTAGAACGGTAAGGAAAGAACCAGGAAAGAAGAGAACAAAGCAGCTTCATTTGATATATTTATGAATGTTTGTTGTTTGAAAATTCAAACAATTTAAAGAAATAGAGTGACTTGTAAGGATCCCTCTAACCTGACCCATTTGCCACAATTCTCTTGGTTTCCCTGAGAGATACTCAAGGCATAACAAATATATAATATATATGTATGTATTATACATATAACAAGTGTATATATATGTGTCATCATGTAGTTTTTATATTATATATAAAATATGTATTTATTTTATCGATTGTATTATATTTATAAATTTATATTGTTTTATATTATATTATATAAATTTATAAATTATAATAGATACTATTTATAATTTAAATTATATATATATATGTAAAATCTCTCATCTCGTACAAATGATTTTTTACTTCTTTTATATATGTGGGACTAATAAGACTTTGCTGATAAAGAGTTCCTCGGCTTTAAAAACACTTTTAAAACTACTTGTTATATAGTCTCTGAGGCCCCTTTGTGTTCAAAAACCCTTTGACTTTGGAGTATAATTTTATTGTTTGGGTCTTCTCTTCCACTGTATTATTGGTCATCTGTTTGATATATTCGATGCGAAATTCTTGGCCAAGAACAAGGCCCTTCATTACAACATTGCTCTCATGGGGAATTTTGATTTACTTTACAATAGGTCACTTGAAGATACAGAGCAGCTCGCTTGGACATAAAATGTTCAGTTGCATAGTGTTTTTGCTTTACGTATTTATGAAACAAGTTTATGAAAGAAAACAAAATTATTTTTTACTTGAAAAGAAGAATTAAGCTTCCTGCTGAATAACTGCATGATGGTTTTGCTTGAGTCTGTGTGTTAATATATTTCAAATCCCAGCCCCAGCCCCTTTTAATAATTCAGTAGCCTTAGTTACATTATTTAACTTTATCTTAGTTTTCTCATCTAGAACACGGGTATAATAATATCTACCTTATAGGATTAGGAGAAACAAATGAAATAATATGTGTAAAAGGGTTTAGTTTAGCTTCTTAAATATAATAAACATTAAATAAATGTAATTTACTTTAATTATCATTATTATTATTTCTGTACTGATTTTTATAGACTTTACTGTATACATGACATGTAAAATGGGTAAACTTGATTGCTTATCTCAATGGACTATTTTGTGGATTAAATGAAATAATACATATTAAGCCCTTCTGGTACCAGGGGCATAGTAAG
>NW_011888836.1:5870055-5886469 GCF_000151845.1 Pteropus vampyrus
GGCTTGTGCTGGAAGATGGGGTCTGTGAGGAGTTAGGACCTCACCGCGGTCCAGGTAGAGACAGTCAGGAGGGGCCAGTGGGCAGTGGTTAGAAAATAATGAGGATCTTTGCCCCAAATCTTAATAAAATATTATCCAAATATTACTCCATGGTAAGCAAGATACATGGACCTTGATGAAACTGGTAAAAAATGGAACAAAGGGAAAGTTTCTTTTCTTTTCTGATGTTATACTGCAAACACAGCCGAACAAATGAAAATGAGCTTCAGGTGGAAAGGCTTAAACTAAACCTGGGAAGTCTGAATCCAAAGGAAGAGATGTCAAGTTTCTGTATGCATGACAAGGCTTTTATTGACATTGTGACATTCTATTTTGTGTACTATTATTGATGGAGATGTACTTTAAGTGTGGACTTATATATGTTTGCTCCTTTCATTTCACAGGGATTTTCGCAAATCCTAGGAGCATCCCCCTGAAGCAGGTGAGGAATGTGCTTGAGGCACTGTGGGCTACTGCAGGGGCTGTGGGAAGGCACAGGGGAGACAGCACCCCTGCTGTTGCCAAAGGGAAGCACCGGGCCTCTGCTCCTTTTCAACCAAGAAACGGAGGGAGAGGTGAAAGGTCAGGAGGTAGCCCCTGGTCATAGATCCGTTCCTCGTACCAGACCTGTGCAGGGAAAATGAAGGAAGCCATAAAAATGTGGCTTCCTAACATAGCCAGTCACACCCATTATGATGTAATTTTGGTGGGTTTGAAAACAGGTATAACTATTTTGGAGACAATTTGGCAGTGACTAGCAAAATATAAATACATACGCTCCTCATACGGGTTCATGTCTGGATAAACCCATTATCAGTTGAAAATATCCTCAGTCAAAATGCATTTAATACACCTAACCCACTGAACATCATAGCTTAGCCTAGCCTATCTTAAACACACTCAGAACACTTACGATAGCCTGCAATTGGGCAAAATCATTTAACGCAAAGCTTATTTTGTAATAAAGTATTGAATATTTCATATAATTTATTAAATATAGTATCCAAAAAACATTGGCAACACAGTACACTATAGAGTATCGAGATTGCTTACGCTCATGATCATGTGGGTGACAGGCAGCTACAGTTGGCTGCCACTGCCCAGCATCACAAGAATCTTACAGCATAATGCTAGTCAGGAAAAGATTAAAATTCAGAATTCAAAGTACAGTTTCCACTGAATGCATATCACTTTAGCACCTTCATAAAGTAGAAAATAATAAGTTGAACCATCTTTTAAGTTCGGGACCGTCTGTATGTGTTTCTTTTGACTCAGCAATTCCTCTAGAAATTCACTCTACCAGCATACTCACCCAAGTGTATAAGACTATTGTTCCCTCCAATGTTTTATTTACTGAGCATCTTTTGGTAAAAACAAAAACTAGAAATCATCTAAATGCCTATCAATAAAAGAATAAAATTAAATAAATTATGGTATAGATAAATCAGCAGTTGTTACAAGAAATGAAATAAATCTATAGAGAGAGACAGGGAAAAATAGTTGAGATTATTCTAAAAACACATTTAAGACTCATAAATTGTACTCTGCTACCCCTGCAGCTACACTATTTTTATGTTAATAGAGGCAAGATGCCCGAAGCAAAAGAAGTGAATCTTGAGTGAAATTTGCAGATATCCTCAAGCAACAACAGAGGCTTTAGTAGTGATAAGACACTTCCATAGGAGGCAGAAACTCCTCAGTGGAGGGATCCCTTGTTCTGCTGACCTGAGTGAGGCTTCTTTGGTTTCCTGAGGGATTGGGGATAAGAGGACCTCAGGAGCACAGTATCACATTGTGAATGAATCATGACCCTGGTTCATAACTCTCTGGATCGGCTCATGTACCTGCTGTTGCTTGGCTAGTTACTTTTAACAATGTACTAAGCCCCATCTAGCCCACCACTCAAAATAAAAGCAACCAACTGTGTGATAACCCTCGTTTAACCATCCGACCTCATCCTGGTCACCTTCTCGCCCACTCGAATCCCCCATTCACTATTCTCTCACTCTGTAAGTAGTTATATTAATTCTGTGTATATTTTAAAGTATATACTTTTATTTTCATTGTTTTTAATTATAAAAAGGGTACTTTGCTGTTTGTAATTTTTCCCCAGCTTTATCGAAGTATAATAGACAATTAGTTGCTCATTTTTACATTGTAAAATTCAACACAATAATATATTTGTTTCAGCTGTACAGCATAGTGATTAGAGATCTATATAACTCACAAGTGGTCACCCCACTAAATCTAGTACCCCTCTTCCCCAATACATATTTTTTTATAACATCTTTGACTATTTTTCTATGCTACTCTTTATAACTCCATGACTATTTTGTTACTATCCATTTGTATTTCTTAATCCCTTCATTCTTTTTCACCATTCCACCACCCCACTCCTGTCTAGTAGCCCTCAAAATATTCTCTGTATATATGGGTTTATTTTTGTTTTGTTGTCGTTGTTGTTTATTTTGTTCTTTAGAGTCCACATGTACGTGAAATCATGTGATATTTATCTTTCTCTATCTGACTTATTTCATTCAGCACAATACCCCCTAGGTCCATCAAGGCAATATCTTTTTCCAACCCCTTCCTTTTAGTCTGTGTGTCTTTTAATCTGAAGTGAGTCTCTTGTATGCAGCGTGTGTAGGAGTCTTGTTTTCTTATCCATTCAGCCACCTCATCCTTTGATTGGAGCACTTAATTCTCTTACATTTGAGGTAGTCGTTGATAGATATGTAGTTTTTACCATTTTTAACTCATGATTTTGATATATATTTTTTCTTTTTAAAGAAAACACCAACATTTCCTGTAACACTGGCTTGGTGTTGATAAATTCCTTTAGCTTATTTTTGTCTGGGAAGCTCTTTATCTGTCCTTTGACTTTAAATGATAGCTTTATTATATAAAGTATTCTTGGTTGTAGATCCTGGGTTTTCATCAAGTTGAATATTTTGTGCCAAGCACTTCTGTCCTGCATAGTTTCTTTTGAGAAATCAGCTGCCAGTCTTGTGGGTGCTCCCTTGTAGGTAACTACCTGCTTTTCTCTTGCTGCTGTTAAGATTCTCTCTTTGTATTTAACCTTTGACATTTTAATTATGATGTGTCTTGGTGTGGGCCTCTTTGGGTTCCTCTTTCTTGGGACTCTCTGAGCTTCCTGGAGTTGTATATCTATTTCCTTCACCAGGTGAGGGAAGTTTTCCATCATTTCTTCAAATATCTCTTCAACTTCTTGTTTTCCTTCGGGTACCCCTATGACATGGATATCTTTACATTTAATTGTGTCCCATAGGCTCCTTAAATTATTATTATAGTCTTGGCTTCTTTTTTCTTGCTGTTCTGGTTGAGTGTCCTTGGTTTCCCCATCCTCTATATCGGTGGTATGATCTCTTCTTCATCCACTTTGTTGATTCCCTCTAATATACTCTTCATCTCAAATATATTCTTCATTTCTGACTGGTTCCCTTTTATAATTTCCATTTCCATTTCTATGTTTGTTTGTTTTTTTAACATTCCCACTGAGTTCATTTACACTTCCCTTAATTTCATTGAGCAGTGTTTTGAACTCTGCATCTGTGAGATTGCTTGACTCCGTTATCCCTGTATCTCTGTTTTGTTTTCTCATATGGTTTCTACTTCTTTGTCTTCTTATTTTGGCTGCCTTTCTGTGTCTGTTTCTATGTACTAAGCAAAGCTCCTAAGTCCCCCGGTCTTATTAGCGTGGCTTTGTGTAGTAGTTGTCCAGTGGCACAATCCTGAGTGGGGTTCAGCTGCAGGCCACTTTTAGCCTCAGCCTGTGCCCCTCTGAGGCCACCTGTTAAGATTCAGCAAGCAATGCACAGATCCTGTGCTTATAGATGCCTCAAGAAACTACACCAGAAATCGAGGCCAGGTACCACCAGTGTGGATCTTGAAGCTGCTTAGCAAGGGGCACAGGACTCACTGAAGGCACAATTGGATGTGGCTTATCTAGGCCAGTGAGTTAGGGGAGGCAGAGTTTCAGTAAATCCTCTGGGCAGAGCAACCTCTGTTATCTAGTTCAATGACATCTCAGCTATGGCAGCGCTGTCTGCATACTGGGAGGGGGAATAGGGCTCAACAGAGGAACGATGGATACTGCCAGTACTTTTACCGAGGAGAAAGCCTCATTCACCTCCAGCCCTTGCTGCCCGACAATTCACTGTTCCCCTCTAAGTCCTTGGTGCCCACTAAGCAGCCGACCCGGCGCTGGTCTATCAACACGGCAAGCAGGTCCATCACCATGAAAGTCTGGTCATGGACACGGCCCCTTTAAGAGGCGGCTCAAGCTGCCGGTTGCAGATGCCACGGCCTCTGTCCTACTCAGCCACTTGGGACTAGGCAGCCTTGTATCTTCACCCCCTCCCACCTCCAACCATTGCAGGGTGATTTCTTATATCTCTCCCTAGTTGTTGGGCTTCTGTTCATTGAGACCCCAGGTGACTGCTTTCTGTTTGCTCTGTGTTTCCATCCCAACTTTGATGTGGTCACAAGAGGGGTGAATGAAGCTTCATCTACACCATTTTACCCAGTCCTTATTTATAATCTTTGAGAACTTATTTCTTCACTAAATAAATGTTAAGATTCATTCACATTGTTATAATTTAGTTTATATTGTTAGTTTAGTTTATAGTTTATATTGCTATATATTGTTAGTATAGTTTATAGTTGAGATTGTTTAATTCATACATTTGACTGCTATATAATATTTATTCATCTACTCTCTTGGTGTTTCTAGTTTTTTGCTATTGTGAACAGTACTGTTTGATCATTCTTTTACATGCCTTTTATTGGATGGTGATGATGATGATGATGATGATGATGATGATGATATAAGAACACTCTTTGGTATATACCATGGAATAGAACTGCTCAGTCATAAAGTTTACAAATGTTTCATTTTATCAAATAATGTCAAATGACTTTTCAAAATGGTTTGCTCAATTTCCACTCCCACTAGCCATGTGTTAGAGATCCTTTCGTTAAATCTGCATTCTCTCCAACATTTGGTGTTGTCGGAATTTTTTATTTTCGCCTATTGAAAGGATGTAAAATGTGAACTGATTTGCATTTCACTAACCACTGAGAACACTGGATATCTCTATGTATTTTGATCACATGTATTTTCTTTTCTGTGAAGTGTCTGCTTACGTCTTTTGCATAGTCTTCTCTTGAGCCGTTTGTGGTTCAAGTAAGCCTTGCTGGTGCCTGAAATGGAAATTCCAGGGAAACATTTTTAAATGCAACTCATTTTCACCTGCCAGGAGATGGGGCCGGAGGGACATAGAATAATAAGAGTTGATTTTTATAGAGTTCAGCAAAAGTCTGAGCATGAATTCCTAGGCAGCCAGATACTAGGAGGTGAGTGGGGGTGGGGGTGAGAGGCTGGAAGGTTATATCAACTATGTCAAATTCTTCCTCCTTCCTGCCTGGCTACCTACAGTAGCAGCAGATTCCTGGTGCCCTGTGCCAGGTGCTTCCCTACACTTTCCACAGCAACCTGCCAGGAGGTCTCAGCACCTAAATGTTTGGTGTCACTTCCAGTGAGAGCAGAACAGCAAGTTCAGATTTATACCCGTCATTTAGCAACTGAAGCAATAAATTTAACTCTGCTCTCCAGCCATTAGGAAACAGATTTCCAGAGGTTCTGAGTAGTGAAGGACATACACAAATTTTCCAATTCATACATAGAAAACTGCAGGCCCAGTTCTTTTAAGAAATAGATTGAAATTCAAGAGGAGATAAATAGGAAGCACAGAGCACACTTCTCCCAGGAATGGCCATTTTCAGCTCTGCTCCAGATCAAAACATTTTGAGCATCACAGGTCATGCTCTCACCTTGTTCTGAGGTTGCAGCTTGCAGGAACCATGCATAGTTTCACCAGAGTGGTGGCTCTCATTTAGGTCTGAAGGGATCACTTCCTGTCCTTTCCAAGATCTCCTGTCACAGTCGTGTCTCCCAGCTATCATCTTTCTTTAATTATCAATTAATTTCCTTTTTATAACCTTATAAGTCTTTCTTTCCACCCAGGTCCCACGGATTCTCATTTCATTTCTCCCTGTTTGGCCAACACCTGACATTGACCTGTTTTTATGAGCCAGGAAGGGTCAGGTCAGGGTGACCTGCCCTTGACTTAGTTCCTGTGATTTGGGTCAAAGACAGCCCAGCAGAGAAGTGAGCCACTGAGAGGCAAAGGGAAAGCAAGGCTAGAACTGACAATAAAGTCTTTGGTTTTCCTAACTTTAAATGGAAAACATAAAAGAAAATACTCTGAGAAATGGGGGAGTGTGTCTGTGTGTACATTTTTTATTGCGGCAAAATATACATAGCATATAATTTACCATTTTAACTATTTTTAAGTGTACAGTTCAGTGGCATTAAGTACATTCACATGGTTGTGCAACCATCACCACCATCTATCTCCAGAAATTTTTATCATCTCAGACTGAAACTCTGTCCCCATTAAAGAATAACTCCCTATTCTCCCCTCCCTTCAGTCCCTGGCAACCGCCACTTCACTTTCTGTCTCTATGAATTTGACTACTCTAGGCACCTCACATAAGTGGAAGCATACAATATCTGTCCTCTTGTGTTTGACTTATTTTACTTAGCAAAATATTTCCCAAATTCATCTATGTGTAGCGTGTATCAGAATTTCCTCTCTAAAGCTAAATGATATTCCATTGTGCATATATGCCACATCTTGTTTAGCCATTAATCTGTTGGTGGACATTTGAGTTGTTTCCACCTTTTGGCTATTGTGAACAATGCTGCTATGAACATGAGTGTACAAGTATCTGTTTCATGAGTAATATTTTTAAACATTTAAAATTATGTTTTCCTCCAATGTACAAATTACTTTGTGCTTATCTGAAAAGCTAGTAAAAACTAACCAATGGGCTATGCCACACCATTACAATGAGATCAGTTTTAAGGTAAGAGCCAAGGACTGTGCATTCTGGGTTCCACACAGTTCTCATCGTGTTCAGCACCTGGGGCACATCCAATCAATATGGACTGCTGGCGACACAAGCAACACATATCACGTGGGTGCCTGCCATGGCTAGATCTCACAAAGGGCCAGCAAGGCCCAGGTTATCAGTTCTTGCCATGGCCTGGCCTTATCAAAGGGTTATTTAGCCCTCATTTTGATTAGCCAAGTACTTTATAATCATTAACTAATAGATCTTTTCCATCATCAACAGCCATCACGCCATATGTGGAAACAGAGTATTTGGATAGGGAGGGAGCCAACTTCATGTGGGATTTATATGCAAATATGGGTGCAATCATAGAGACCAAACTTACTTTGCTCTTGGGAAATAACATTTCAACTTAGCTAAGCATAAATACCAAATTTGCTGTTAAGTTAGTGAAGCCATAGTCCTGAAGCTGGCATGTGGCCCACCGTACCTGACTATAATATTAAGATCCCACCATCCTAAAGGATGGCATTAAGAGCCATGAGCCTGCATTGATTTCTCCCCATGCCCTCCCCAAACCTCTTTGGGGCTTAGATCTTGTACTGGAAAGAGGACAGTGGGGTGAGGAGCATGACCCGTAGCAACTGATCCCCCACAAGATGAACCCAGGTAGTATAACCGTTGAGCAACCTGCCATAATGACCTCGTAATATCATCCTGTCATTCAATAATGCCAACATATGGGACTTTCAGATCTCACTCAAAACTGCAATTTTCACAGCCTTTTAATGATCCTTGGCATGTAGGATTATACAGAATTTTAAATTCCATTTTCTAAACTGAGATTATATTTTAAATGAAACAAATGTAATACATTTTATTTGAATCATTTTTAACATATAAAACCCACATGTATTGGTGACTATATTAATTTTTGTGCCACATATATTACAATATATGCCTTTTATGTGTGTAAAATATTCCACAAATTTAAGAATAGTTTCATGCATTAGCTGTACTTGAACTATTACTTTTCCATTTTTTGACCACAATATTCTCATTACACATTTCTATATAATATACTAAATTAGTGAATTTTATTATGAATTCTATTTTCCATCTCTGACCTAAGAAATAGGGCACCAGAAGGTAGGAAGCAGAAAGTTCATTTATATAAAAATTATGACAGATTCTTCTTTCATTATCTGAAACAGACACTGAAAAGACCATAAAAGATAGTTACTTGGTAACAGAGAATCTGCACTTTGCAAATTATGAGTAGCCAAATCTTAATTACCTCATTCAATACATTCATTTTTTTTCATTAAGTATCTATTAAATGCCTTTTATGCATGAGGTCCTGAAGCTGCCAAGATAAATAAGAACCCTGCCCCAAGGAACCTCATTGTCAAGTGGTTCTATACATCAGCAGTTGGCAAACACTGGCCCATGGGCCAAATCCAGCTCAAGTCTTGTTTTTGTAAATAAAGTTTTATTGGAATACAGCCATGCTCATTAGTTTACATATTGTCTTTGGTTGCTTTCACGCTACAATGGCAAGGTGGAGTAGCTGCAGCAAAAACCATATGGTCCATAAGCCTGAAATATTTACTATCAAGCCCTTTGCAAAAAAATGTTTGCCAAACCTTCCTCTTAAGGACAGAACTAACTATGGACTCCTTAATTTTTAGGAAGTCCTGACTGAGAAGACTTGGCCCAATTCCCAAATGCTCTGAAAACTCAGAGAAGACTACTCAAACTGCCATTTACAGACCAGCATCATCTGGGAACTTAGAAATGCAGAATCTTGGGTCCCATCCCAGAACTACTGAATCAGAATTTGCAATTGAACAAAATCCCCAGGTGATTCATATATACATTAAAGTTTGATAAGCACTGTTTGTGTTAGTCAGGGCTCTCCAGAGAAACAGAACCACAGTTGACTCTTAAACAATGTGAAGGCTAGGGGCACCAGCCCCCTATGCAGTTGAAAATTCGAGTATAACTTTTGACTCCACGAAAACTTAAGTTGTCCCTCATAATCCATGAGGGATTTGTTCCAGGGTTCCCTGTTGATATCCACATCAGTGGATGCTCAAGTTCCTTATATAAAATGATGTGGAAAAATACACACAGTCAGCCCTCCACATCCTCAGACTCCCAACAATGATCAAAAACAGTACAGGTATTTATTGAAAAAAAATTTACGTATAAGTGGATCCACACAGTTCAAATGCATGTTTTCTAAGGGTCAATTGTATATATATAGAGAGAGCTTTATTTTAAGGAATTGGTTCATGTGATTGTAGGGGATGGCCAGTCTGAAATCTGCAGGGCAGACGGGAAGGCTGGAAATTCCAGCAAGAGTTGACATTGCAGTCCTGAGTTGAAGGCAGTCTGGAGATAGGATTCTCTCTTTTTATTGGATACCTTAATCCTTACTCTTTAGGCCTTCAACTCATTGGATGAGGCCTACACACTTTATGGAAGGAAATATGCTTTACTCAGAATCTACTGATTCAAATGTTAGTCTAAAGAATATCTTCACAGCGACATCTAAACTAGTGTTTGACTAAACAACTGGGCACCATAGCCTAGCCAAGCTGACACATAAAATTAACCATCACTCTTTCCTATGTGGAAAACTGAGAGAATTTAATCCATCATAGTGTTACAGGTGGAAAACTTAGAGGTCAGAGAGGAACAGGGGTAGACCCATGACAAATATATGAAGTTGGTGAAAGTGGGTCTTCCGTAATTGTCAAATATCCTTTCTTAGAACATACCTAAGGCGTGAATGTCTCCTCCTAGGCCTCATATCAGGAACCTCATGAGGTAGAAAGAGATTAACCCTAGACCTACACTGTCCCATACTGTAGCTACCACCCATATGTGGCTATTGAGTGCTAGACATGTGGCTCGTCCATATTGAGATGTGTTCTAAGTGTAAAACACACACCAGATTTCAAAAATTTAGTGTTTTTTAAATCTCAATCATTTAATATCAATTATATGCTTAAATGATAATGTTTTATGTATATTGAATTTAATAAAATAGATTATTAAAATTAATTTCATTTCTTTCTTTTTTACTCTTTTTAATGTGGCTACTGGAAATTTTTAAATTATATATGTGACTCACATGATATTTCTATGGCCAGAGCTGCTCTAGACACTGGCTATTTGTTTTAGACTGAGTTGTGTCCCCTGTCCCATTCATATGTTGAAGCCCTAACCCCTGTAGAGTGACTATATTTGGAGACAGGAACTTAAAGTAATTATGGTTAAATGAAATCATCTGGGTGGGTTCCTGATTCAACAGGACTAGTGTCTTAACAAGAAGAAGAGATACCAGGGGTGTGGACACACAGAGAAGAGGCCATGTGAAGACACAGTGAGAAGGCAGCTCTCTATAAGCCAAGGAAAGAGAGTTCTGCCCTGAAATCAAACCCTGCCAACATCTTAATCTTGCACTTCTAGTCTCTAGAACTGTGAGAAAATAAATTTCTGTTGTTTAAACCATCCAGTCCATGATATTCGGTTATGGCAACCCGAGCAAACTAATACAATACCTGAAGTGTGGTCTATAGGCTGGCAGAATCAGCATCACCTGGGAGCTTCTTAGAAATGCAGAATCTCAGGTCCCACCCCAGATCATTGGAACCGGAATCTGCATTTTCATAAGGTCCCTGGGTGCCTTGAGGAGCCCTGCTCTGGAGCACATGCTAGCTTTCAAGAAGAGGGGGGACTTTTGTCAGGGATTCTAAGAAAGGTGAGAGAAAGGATATGGGAGAGGTGTGTGGTGAGGTGGAGAAGTTGGAAGGCTTTGCCTACTGGTCTCTCTCTCAGGGAGATCAAATATCGGTAGCTAATGTTGAGGAAGAGCCTTAGAATTCAAATACTCAGCCCTGGGAACCTTTCTCTTTCTGATCCTAACAATTAGAATCACTTCTTTTCAGAGCTGGAGGCCATCTTTTGAAATATCTAATTCATATCCTTGAGGGGGACACTATAGTTAATTCAAGGTCACTCAGTGCATATGAGATTCTGGCCTCCTCACTCCCAATCTAAAGCACTTTGCTACTGTTCGATTTAAATGAGTATAAAAATTCTAATAGATGCAATTTCAAGAGCCCCACGGGTAGAGTTGTTTGTTTGTTTTTGTTGTTATTACTGTTTTGTTTTTAATGCAGAGAAGCCTGCCTTAGCTGGTCTTGAGAAAAGAGAGAAAACGGGCTGAGTCCCGTGGACCTGAGGGGTGAGTGCACATTCTAACGTCAGTCGCATGTTCTTTGCACATCTGATAGGGATTCCACACTATCCACTGCAACTTTTCTACTAAAGGTTACCATATGCCGTAGGAATGTTTCACCACCACGAACTGGCCATATAAGCTGAGAGCTTTAAATTACTGCACAGGCAGAGCAAGTTAATCTATGCCTTGATTATCTGTGTGTCTGGCTATCTAAAGACGTCCTTGGCATGGAGCTGTAACTCATGACTGACTTGCTAATTTGAAATATAGATGCGTGCCTCCCATCATCTCCCCCTCCTTGTGCACACACACACATGCACATATTTAGGTGCAGATTACAGTGGAGCTCATAAATGGATTGAATATATTCTCAACTCCATCCTCCATTAATTCCTATAGATATATTGCTGCCTGGGGTTTGGGGAATTACCGTGCAGTTGAAAGTCATAGAAGGGAAGCATGTAGAAGGGAAAGGGGGTGAAGAAGTAGGTAAAAATTAAATAGCTATATCTTCAGTTGAAAACTATTACTGCCTGGGAGTGGGACTGAAAGTCAGTTTTAGCATGGGCTGATTTAGATTCAAATCTCAGCTTTGTCTCTTGGTGGGTGAGTGAATCTGGGTAAGTCATTTAGTCTCTGAGCCTCAGTTTATTCACCTGTAAGAATGAGAATAAGAAGACTTTTCTTGTGGAACTTTTTAGAGAATTAAATATAAAGATATAGAAAATGCCATCTCAGTAAATGTTGATTTTTCTTTCTTTCTGTCCTTCTTTCTCCTTCCATTGAAATTGAGATGTTTTCCATACATGATGAGTTTCTTTTCACCTGCCCAGAGATAATGGACAGATACAATGGAATCGTCTTTGGGGACATTACTTGCTTGCTTTCATTGTTTTATCAAGCTACTCTGGATTTTCACAGTTATCAGAGAACATAATTACCACACAGGGTAAACAATGAGATCTATTAATAAAAAAATAAAAGTAGCAGAAGGAACAACACTAATATCATCATTGTTGTATACAAAAAAGGTAAGCCAGTGATTTTGGTAGTTGAATGTTTGATATACTTTGAATGGACATCTCAATGTCTGGCTATTTCTGTTGACATAAATTTAGAAGGTAGCACTTTGGAATCAGCAGGATTTTTTTTTAAATCCCAAAAGCAAATTTTTAGGATGTCCTTGACAAATAGGGCCTGTCCAGTATAGCATGTTAAAATATTGCTCTATTATTTCAGGTGTCAAGGACACTTAGATGAGAAATAAAGTCCCTCCATGCATGAAGAGATTACGCTAGCTCTTGGTCAGCTTTGTGGCTCTCCAAGTGGAAGAGTCATCCAACTTCACCAAGAGCCATTGCCAAAGCCAGAAGAGGAACACTGATCTGTCAGCCCACCCCTGGACTTCATGACTTAGGAGTCCAGAGGCTCTCTCTCTAAGGAGCTGGACACAATAAAGAACCAAATAAGATATACACATGCATCTTTCCATCTACTTTTGCTGACTCACTCCCTGAATAACCAGAAAATAAAAATAATGCTTACTATTTATTGGGTTGTTAACTACATGTTAGAAATATGTTAACTGATTGAATCCTAAAACAATCCAATAAGAGAAGAAATATTGTGTCCATTATACGGAAAATTGAGACTCACAGAGGTTAATTAACTTGCCCAAATTTACCTAGCAAAAGGTGAGCTGGGAATTCAATTCAAGTTTGACAAGATGATGCTGTCTCTCAGTTCAGAGACATTTCTTTAGCAACTTAGAGTTTTAGTTTATATTTGTTTTACAACTTATGTTTATAATTTAATACTATGAACTTATTATATTTCCCTAGCATCTCCCTTTCCTTGAAATAAGAAAACATCCAGGATGGTTTTCAAAATAGAATCGACATCATCACCTAAATCAGAAATGACTACTATCTTTTAGCTAAGAAACTTTGGTGATCTCATTCCATTTTGTAAACATTCTTGCATTTTTAAAATACCTACATTTTAGCCTCTTTCTTTCACTTCTCTAATCTCACAAGGCTTCTGCGTTGGCCACTAGCTGCTTATATTTATTCATTTGTTGAATGTCCATTAAGGATCTTCTCTGATCAGGGACTGTGTTCTTCCCTGGAATGACAAATATTAATAAGTTCCCATTCTCAAGGTGTTCCCAGTCCAGTGGGGATGACAGTCATAGAAACAGACAATTTCAGTAAAGTTTCATACACCTGTGACCACTTTTATACACTCTCATATACTTATGGTTGAAGCTGGAAATGGAGGATCAGCAATGACATTAGCTTGGAAGCACCGGCAAGTGGTTAACATTTCAGTTGGTTCATAAAAGTTGAAAAGGTGATGACCAGGCTTCAAGGTAGGGATGTTTCATTAGGTGCAACAATGAGAAGGCATGATAGGGCCTAGGGTATTTCAGAAATCACCAGTGCAACTTTGGGATATGGGGAACAGAGGTGCACAGGTGATGGGAGAGGAGTAATAGAAATCCAGGCCAGGTAAGGTAGCCCCTTGCTCAGAACTTAAGACTTTATACCATGGGCAACGAGGTCCCACAGAGGTTTTACAAGGAAATAACACAATGGGAGTCTTCTTTTAGGGAGATCCCCTGGCAGCAGTGAGAGCTATTGCCAAGAGAAGAGAGACCGATGAGAAGCTAAGACAAATGGCATGGCTGTGTAGAAATCCAGTTGCAAGATGGGCTTGATTTTTAAAAAATGGAGATGGGGCCACATGTGAAGACATTCCTGAGTTAGCATTAACAAGATGGAGAGTAGCCTGGATCTGAAGGATACGGGAGCTGAGTTCAGGTCAACTCTGATGTGTTTTTCTTGGGAGCCTGGTGGATGATGACAATAATAAGGCATCTATGGAAGAGCAGTTTTGAAGGATTGGAGAATAGGGTAGAAGTATAAAATATATATTTTTTTAAATTAAGTACTCATGCCTGTGTCCTACTCCTAGAGATGCTGGTTTAATTGGTCCGGGTTGTAGCCTAGACATTGGAATAGTTTGTTTAACCTCACTAGGTGATTCAATCTAATGAGAATCTATGTTGAGAACCACTGTTATGAAAAGATAAGAGAAGACTGATAACGGAATTCTCAGAAACACCACAATTTATAGGCATGAGGAATAGTCTAAGTGTCCATTAATAGGGTGTTGATCCAATTAACTATGTCATTCAAAACTCAGTTCCAGGTTTCAAGTAAGCTGGAATAAGTATACTCCACCCTGTCTCTCCCACTGAGTGCAGCTATAAACCTGGACAGAATGCATGGAGCAGCAATTGGAGGACTCTATAAAGTAAATAGTAGCATACGGATTGAGAAGAAAGACCAGAGTTCAAAATACCTCTAAACCAACAGTGAGTTTACCATACTGTTAGCTTCAGTGTTGCCTAGTATAGACATAAGGTAGCCTAAAACTGGAAATGGGCTCAGGCAAAATCTTCTGGTTCCTCTGGCTCAAAATAGAGAAAAATGCTTAAAAAAAATAAGAGAAATTCACTTTTGTTTGTTTTGTTTTCATTTTTCTTCTGGCTGGAAGACTGAAAAGGGGACCTGAGGAACCAAAAAGTACTGGAAACATTGTAGAGAGGAAGGATTTTGGGAAAGTGACCTAATAATGATGTTTATAAACCCATGAGCTCACCCCAAAGTGGCACATGTGTGAATAAGACCCTAACAGTATACGAAAAGCACTGAGATGGCCTCCATACTGAGACAGACCGCTACCCACATCCCCCCATAAACCCCAGGTGGCACACATGCAAGACATAGCTGAAGAGCATTGCAAAAACTTTGAAAGTGAAACTGACATTGAAAAAAATGTTTAAAACTTGCAGCCTGAGTCCAACTGGGTCAATTGTTTACTAAAGTAAACAACATTTTCTATAGAATTTAAATAAGACCCAGACCCACATAGTATTCAAAATGTCTAGAATGTAATACAAAATTACTCATCACATGAAAAAAGAAAAGAACAGAAAAATCTCAAATTACAAGCTGAGATTACATCGATGTGGGAATTACCTGACAAAGACTTTAAAGCAGCTATTATAAAAATTATCCAACAAGTAAGGACAAACTTTCTTTAAATGAGTGGAAGACAGACCATACCAGCAAAGAAATAGAAAATATAAAGAAAAGTCAAGCGGAAGTTTTAGAACTGAAAAATACAATAAGTGAAATTTGAAAACTCACTGATGGCTCAGTGACAGAATGGAGATGACAGAGGAAAGAGTCAGTGAATGTAAAGCTAGAGCAATAGAAATTCTCCAGTCTAAACAACAGAAAGAATAAAGATTTGGGGCAAAAATGAACAAGTCTTAGGAAACTGTCAGACATTACATGGAAAAAAAATGAAGAAATAATGACAAAAAAAACTTCCCAAATTTGACAAAACATATAAAAACTACAGATTTGAGAAGCCCAGCAAATCATAAACAGGAAATCCTCCCAAAAAACTATGCTTAGAAATATAATCAAACTAGTTAGAACTAAAATTAAAAA
This sequence comes from Pteropus vampyrus, assembly GCF_000151845.1. NCBI lineage: Eukaryota > Metazoa > Chordata > Mammalia > Chiroptera > Pteropodidae > Pteropus > Pteropus vampyrus. The sequence continues at coordinate 5,885,815 of NW_011888836.1, forward strand.
TGAAATCTCACAGGCAACCAGAGAAAAATGACATATTACTTACAGGAAACAATGATTCAAATAACTTCAGACATCTCATCAGAAATCATAGAAACCAGAAGAAGGCAGAATAGCATTTTTTTAAATACTGATAGGAAAGAACTGTCAACCCAGAATTCTATATCCAGCAAAAATATACTGCAGGAGTGTAGGTGAAATAAAGACCTTCTTAGAACAAAGAAAGTAGAATTTGTTGCCAGCAAATCTGCTCTAAAAGTACATTCTTCAAACATATGGTAATGATACCATATGGAAACTTGGAACACCAGGAATGAAGGAAAAGTATCAGAAATGATGAACATATGGGTAAATGTAATAGACTTTCTTCTCTCAAATTCTTTAAACTTTGCTTGATGGTTGAAGACCAAAAGTACGTTGTTTGATACAATTTTTGTAGATGTAACACATAAGACAACTACAAAATGAAACAGGGAGAGTAAAGGTCCTATGTGGTGGTAACATTTCTACATTCCTCTTGAAGTGGTAAAATATCTTGAAAAGGTAAGAATGTATTTTGTAATTCCTAGAACAACCACTAATAATATTATACAAAGAGATATCATAAAACACACACAATAAAAAAAATTATATACTAAAAAGATTCAAATATTCCCAA
>NW_011888836.1:5887409-5890235 GCF_000151845.1 Pteropus vampyrus
AAGAAGAGAGAGAGAACATGTCCACACAAAAACTTACACTTGAATGATTATAGCAGCATTATTCATAATAACCTAAAACTGGAAACAACCCAAATGTCCTTCAATCAGTGAATGGTTAAGCAAGCTATAGTATATCCATACCTTAGAATATGACTCAGCAAATAAAAAGAATAAACTCTTGATACACATAACTTGGATAGGTCTCAGGGGAATTTCACTGAGGAACTAAAGACAATCTCTAAAGGGTACATTCTATATGATTCCATTTATATAGCACTATTAAAATAACAAAATTATGGAGATAGGGATAGATTAGTTGTAGCCATGGGTTAGGGAGTAGTATGGGAGGGAGCTGGCTGTGGCTATAAAAGAGAAGCACAAAAGATCTTTGTGATGGAGCCGTTTTTTATCTTGACTATTACAGTGGTCACATGACTCTACCTATGATAGAATTTCACAGAACTAAATACACACACACACACACACACACACACACACACACACACACTTGAGTGCATGTAAAACTGGTGAAATCTAAGTAAGGTCTATGGAATATATCAATGCCTATTTTTCTGTTGTGATTGAGCAGTAGTTATGTAAGATTGCAAAATGTTACCATTTGGTGGAACCGGGTTAAGTTTATTAGTTTGCTAGGCTGCTATAACAAAGGACTGCAGACTGGGTGGCTTAAACTAGGCTGCTATAACAAAGGACTGCAGACTGGGTGGCTTCTGAAGACAGAAGTTCAAAATCTAGGTGTCAACAGGGTTGAGTCCTTCTGAGGGCTGTGAGAGAGAATCTGTTCCAGGTTTTTCTCTTTGGCTTGTAGGTTACTGTCTTCTCTCTATGTCTTCACATCATCTTCCCTTTATGTGTGTCTCTGTGTCCAAGTCTTCCTGTTTTATAAGGGCACAGGTCATATCGGATTAGGGACCACTCTAATGACCTTACTTTAACTTGATCACTTCTGCAGTGGCTGTATCTCCAAATCTCACATTCTGAGGTCTTCGGAGTTAAGACTTCAACATATGAATTTTGGGGGGACACAATTCGATCCACAACAGATATATGGATCTTTCTGTATTATTTCTAACAACTGTATGAGAATCCACAATTATTTCAAAATAAAAGGGTTTTAAAATAAGAAAAAAAAAAGGAAAAAATAGAAAGAATTTAAGTCATAAAGAATTTAATTCCACGATAGTAATGGAATTAGACTAGAAATCAATAACAGAAAAATCTCTGAATATTTATAAATTAAGCAGCATACTTCTATATAACATTTTGCTCAAAGAGAAAGTCTCGGGGGAAATAAAAATATATATATATATTGAACTGCATGATAATAAAAATACAGCATATCAAAAATTGTAGGATCTCACTAAAGCAGTGCTTTAGAGGTAAATTTTTAGCATTAAATGCTCCTATTAAATCTATGTTACATCTAAACTTTGGATTATCATACAAATGCGAAAATATTGAAGATATAGAAAGAATGCTAAGATGTGTTTATTAGATGTGAAACAGTAATACATGTAATATATTATATCATGCTACCTGTGGTGGAAAAGGGAAATGATCAGGGTAACTCACATCTGCTTGCTCCTGCATAAACACTGGTAGTATAAACAATGAACTAATTCAAGTTGTTTTCTACAAGGGTAGAGGAAAATAGGGCAGATTGGGCAGAGGTAGGAGTAAGATTTTTCAATATATACCTTGTTTACTGCTTTACTCTTTTTAAATTGAGAATTTCACATAACATAAAATTAACACTCTTAAAGTATACAACTCAGTGGCATTTAGTATATTTACAATGTTGTGCAACCCCTACTTTTATCAAGTTTCAAAACATCTCATCACTCTAAAAGAAAATCCTATACCCATTAGGCAGTCACTCCCCATTCCCCATTGCCTGCACACCCTGGTAACTACCAATACACTTCTATTTCTACAGATTTATCTATTCTGGATGTTTCATACAAATGAAATCATACAATGTTTGGTGGGGGGCGGGGGGGAGGTTGTATCTAGCTTCTTTCATTTAGTATAATGTTTTCAAAGTTCATCCACACCGTAGCATGTATCAAAACTTCATTCTTTTTTATGATTGAATAATATTTCACTGTATGTTTACACCACATTTCGTTTATCCATTCATCTGTTGATGGACCTTTTGACTATTATGAATAATACTGCTATGTATATTCATGTACATCAAACATCTTTTGAATCCCTGCTTTCAGTTCTTTGGGGTATATATCTAGGAGTGACATTGCTGGGTCATATGGCAATTCTATGTTTAACTTTTAAAGGAACCACTAAACTATTGTTTTCTACAGTGGCTGCACCATTTTACATTCCCACATCAATGTACCAGGGTTCCAATTCCTCTACATTTTCCCAACACTTATTGTTTTCCATATTTTTTTTCTGTCTTTATTGAAATATAATAGACAATTAGTTGCTTGTATTTACATTGTACAATTCAATGAGTTTTCTTTCAATTATAGTTGGTATACAATAATATACCAGTTTCAGTTGTACAGCATAGTGATCAGAGATCCACATAACTTGCAAAGCAATTACCCCACTAAATCAAGCACCCCTCTTCTCTTATATATTTATTCCAACATTATCAACCATCCTCTCCATGCTATACTCTACATTTCCATGTCTATTCTGCAACTATCTATTGATATCTCTTAATCCCTTTGCCTTTTTTTTTTGTCTTCCCAACTAGTAGCACTCAAAATATTCTCTGTATCTTTGAGTTTATTTCCACTTTTGTTGTTATTGTTGTTGATTTTGTTCTCTAGATTCCAC
>NW_011888836.1:5890285-5890694 GCF_000151845.1 Pteropus vampyrus
CTTCCCAACTAGTAGCACTCAAAATATTCTCTGTATCTTTGAGTTTATTTCCACTTTTGTTGTTATTGTTGTTGATTTTGTTCTCTAGATTCCACATGTACGTAAAATCATGCAATATTTGTCTTTTCGATCCGATGCATTTCATTGAGCACAATACCCTCTAGGTCCATCAAGGCAACATCTTTTTCCATCCTCTTCCTTTTAGTCTGTGAGTGTCTTTTAATCTGAAGTGAGTCTCTTACAGGCAGCATATGTAGGGGTCTTGTTTTCTTATCCATCAGTGACCCTATCCTTTGGTTGGAGCACTTAATTCTTTTCCATTTGAGGTACTTGTTGATAGGAATGTAGTTATTACCACTCTCTATTCCTGTTTTTGATACATATTTTTTCTTCTTAAAGAAGTCCCTCC
>NW_011888836.1:5891861-5907534 GCF_000151845.1 Pteropus vampyrus
CAAAGCTCTTAAGTCTCCCCATCTTATTAGTAAGCCTTATTAGTGAAGTAGGTGTCCAGTGGCATAGTCCTGAGAAGGGTTAAGTTGCAGGCCAAATTTGGCCCCAGCCTGTGCCCCCCTAGGACCACCTGTTAAGATTTAGTAAGCAATTCACAGATGCTCTGCTTATAGTTGCCTCAAAAGGCCACACCAGAAACCACAGTCAGCTGCCACCAGTGTGAGTCTAGGCACTGCTCAGCAAGGAGACCCTGACTAGCTGAAAATACACCTGAATGTGGCTTGGGTGGGGCCGTGAGTTGGGGAAGCGGAGTTTCAGGGAATCCTCTGGGTGGAGCAACCTCTGTTATCCAGTTTGATGACGTCTCAGCTATGGCAGCGCTGTGTCCACACACTGGGAGTGGGGAGGGCTCAACAGGAAACAGTGGATACTGTTGGCACTTCTGTACAGAGCAAGTCTCTCCTTGGCCCTCACTCCAGGAACTCAGTGTCCTCCTGTAAGTCCCATGTGCCCCCTGCGCAGCCTACCTAGTGCTGGTGCTCAGAGTGAGCAGGTCCGACACCACAAAAGTCCGCTCGTGGACATGGCCCCTTTAAGAGGTGTCCTCAGCTGCCAGTTGCAGGTGCCACAGCCTCTGTCCCACTTAGCTGCTCAGGACCGGCAGCCTCACATCCTCGCCCTGTCCTACCTCCTCCCATTGCAGGGTGATTTCTTATTTCTCTCCCTAGTTGTATGGCTTGTTCATCTAGACCCCAGGTGATTCTCCTTACTGTTTGTTCCTTGTTTCTGTCACAACTTCAATTTGATCACCAGAGTGATGAACAGAGCCTCTGTCTTCAATGCCATTTTTTTCTCTCCCAGCTCCAACTCCATATTTTTTTTTATTATAGTCATCCTTGTTGGTGTAAAGTGGTATCTTTATTTGCATTTCCTTAATGACTAATAATCTTGAGCATCTTTTCATGTGCTTATTGATCATCTGCATATCTTCTTTGGTATTTTTTGCTGTGAACCCTATGATTATATTACCTATTTAAATCAAATAAATAAATAAATTTTAAAAGGGAAAAGTGTAAATATTGGACAGAAAAGAAAAAACAACTAGACTATTATGGCAAACAGAATAATGGCTCTCAAAGATGTCCACATTCTAATTCCTGAAACCTGTGCTTACGTTACCATGCCTGGCAAAAGGGACTTTGTAGATGTGATTAGGTCAAGGATCCTAAATAGGGATATTATCCTGGATTATCGGGGTGGGTATGATGTAATCATAAGAGATCTTACAAGAGCGAGGCAGGAGGTTAGAGTCAGAAAAGGAAATATGATGATGGAAGCAGAGGTCAGAGAAAGAGAGACAGAGACAGAGAGACTTGAAGATGCTACTCTGTGGGCCTTGAAGATAGAGGGAGGGGGCCATGAGGCAAGGAATGCTGGCAGTTTTTAGAAGTAGAAAAGGCAAGGAAACAGATTCTCCCTAGAGCATTTAGAAGGAATGCCGCCCTGGCAACACATTGATTTTAAGACTTGGAACTTCCAGAATTATAAGATAATAAATTTGTGTTATTTTAAGCCGTTGAGTTTATGGTAATTTGTTACAGCAGCATTAGAAAACTAATACAACCACAAATGTCCTGCTCCTTCCAGAACAAAGTACTGCCATATAACCTCCTCATCAATACTTCACTCTCAGGAAACACAGGTGAGGCTCACGTGTCTTCTAAATTCTGGATGGGGAAAAAATGAACCACAGAGGACAAAGTTGTGTTGTCTTGTGAGATGTGAAAGATGCAGCCAAGCAACCCAAGACCTGTCTCCTAGACATCTCCAGAGGGAATACTGAGCTAAGTCTTGTTGGATAAATGTACATGACAGAAAGGACCTGAAAGTCTTATAAAAAATGTAAGAGCTCATTACACTTCACAGAGACTGAGCAAGATCTGCAGAAACCAAAGCCAATGGACTTCTTTTTTATCCCCACAGGCAGTGTTATTACCCTCAGGTGTCAGCTACAAGGCTGAGAATTTTAAAAGCTGCCCTCCGTTTCATTCCACCTCCCTACCCCTTTCCCAGAGCTCAGCTATAACTGGCAGCACCTGCCCACCCAAAGGTCATTTATCACCTGAAATGTCTACATGTGGTTTGCTTCATGTCCATCCTCTTTCAAAGCTCCAAATATGCTTCACATCTAATGCGTGTAATATGTTCATTTCATGGAATTGGCCCACAGAGGGTAACTCCACGTGATAAAAGACCCAATAGCAGGTTGGGTAGTAGATCAAAATGGCTGATGGCCTATAAATTTTTTCCAGCTTTTTCTACTTCAGATAGATAAGGATACCACCAACACTATCACCACCTTCATAGAAAAGACAGCTTTGGATCTAAGCCAACAATGACCTAAAAATCCACTTAAAACTCATTGAAGAAGCACTTGAAGAATGTGGATCTATGGCTAGGGGATAGGCCTCAATAAAACAATGTAATATTTCTCAAAACTCAAAGGACAACAGTTACTATTTAAAGGGGGAACTACTCAGTATCAGCCCTAAGGAAATTTATTCTCCAGAATATGGAATTTTATTATTGATAAGAACAATAGCAATATTTGGGCACCTGTTGCAGTAATTCTGTGGTTATATTGAGCATGAATGCCACCACCTTCCAGGCATGAAATTCGGGTGGGTTTTACCCACCACCAGCTCAAGGTGTGAGCCTTGCTTGATCAGAACCAATCCATTATTTCATCCCTCTTGCCATGGTGATTGGTTCATGGATAAGCACCCAATGCCAATCAGACCTGAGCTAATCAACACTTGGCATTTCAAAGCCAACTAGTCCAAGGTGTGATAGCACATGACCAAATAAAGCTTCATTGGAAGGAAGCCCAGGATTTTTGATCCATGGTGTAGAGAGAGAGAGATTCTCTCTTTCTATGACAAGGAAGCATACAGTCCTGCACAGTGAGGGTATCCATTTTGCAAAAAGAATGAGGCAGTCTTGGATGAGGCCAACATCTTGAAGGACTTTGATGACACGATTGGGCAACTGGATTAAAACAACCCTAAAGCCTGCCTTCCGGGTGTTCAGTGACATGAAGCTACAAACTCCCTTGTTATTTAAGCCAATGAGTGTTGTTTTTTTTTCTGCTTACAACTAATAGCATCTTAACTGATGCACCCATTGTGTATCAGGTACTGTGTGAAGGGCTTTCACACATTCTGTCTCAGTCTTCGCCATGGACCAGTGATGAAGGTTTTATCACCCCTTTTCTGCAGATGTCAGGTGTTCAAACTGCTGGTGAGTGGTGGAGCCAGGATGCAGTCTCAGATCTGTCCATCCCTCAGACCTCTGCTTTCCACCATGTTCTCTTAGCTTCTACCATAATACTTGGGAGCACGGTGCTTACAGGAGATTCCCCAGCACCGCCCTCTGCAATAATTCTACAGATAAGCTCCAGAAAGATCATTCCTATTTTCATACGAGCTGTTATATTTCATATCTGGCATCCTGTTTCAGTAGTTGAATATTTCTTACAAGTGCTGATGAATCACTGTTAAAAAAAAAAAATAGCAATCAGTAAATCCCTCATTACAAAGGCACTGAAGAAAGAACTTACAGAGCTCTCACTGGCATTTTAGACAGAACTTTAAGATACCAAAAGTAACCCTCCATCTGATATAAACGTATCTAACCTTAAATATAAACCTACTACATAAGAAGTCATTGAAAATTGTTTTCCTATTTGAAAACTGGAAATTACTGACATGAATCTACTTCAAACTCAGAAAAGTTTGTGAATAGAATCAGACTTTGAGAAAAAATAACTAAAATGGAAGATAAGAGCTTCATTCTTTGCAAAACCAGACTCTCAAATAATACCACATTAACAGTGAGACCAGCACTTCTCCCAATGGGGCTGATTCTGACCCCAAATTGTTGAGCCAGAGTTTCCAACAGGAAAACAAATAAACAAAAGATTCCCACTGCAAAATGCACACGTGTATGTATATTCCTTGAACAGTATACAAGGGATTTTTTTTAGACTGTGTGGAAAGGAAAGGGCTAAAGAGGACCTCGATCCAGATTTAAGGTCTACCTTAAATATCCACAACAGCCCTGCTCTCAGCTTCTGCTTGGCCACCACCACTGGTGGGAAACATGCCACATTTCATGACTCCCAGCCCTATTTCAGACATTTTTATTTGGCTCAAAGTGCTCTGTATATCAAACCCAAATCTGTATCTCCACAAAAAATAGTTTTGAAATTAGAGAGACCTGAGTTCAATGACTGTTCTACCAGTTCCTTCTGGATGACCTTGGGCAGATGCTCAACTCCTCCAAGCCCAAGCTTCCTGGCTATAAAAACAGAGGTGGTAATTCCTACCTCTGGCCATTAATATAAGGTTTATAAGAGATATCATGTATAAAGTTCATGGTAACTATTTCTGGCACAATGTAAGCCTCAATAAGTGATAACTATTATTAATTGTCATGGAAAGTACTCCTGAGGCTATTGAGTAGGATTGCCAGGTGTGGCAAATAAAAGTACAAGAAACCCAATGAAATCTGAATTTCAGATAAACAACCAATAATTTTTTTTTAGTATAAGTGTGTTCCATGTAGTATTTGGGACATACTTACACTAAAATATTATTCATTGTTTATCTGGAATTCAAATGTCATGGAGTGTCTGATATTTTATCTGGCAACCCTACTTTTGAGCCAGTGGGACCACCAAAGTTGAAGCTGAGATGGGACAATGGGGGAACAAATCATGAGGTCGGAGTGGGGAGGGGAGGATAGAAAGAAACCAGAGATATGGCAGCAAACCCGCAAACCATATGCAGAGACACCTGGGGGTACCTGTTGCCTGAGGTCAAATCAACTCCAGATGCTTAAATGGACACCCAGCCATATGGAGAAGTCCATAATTCATAATGTTCATTTTCTCTCCCTTTGAATATTTTTATTCTTATAAAACATCAACCTCAATAAACACCATTTAAGTTGGATCACTATATAATTTACTATTTATAACTCTTATGTTAAGAAAACTCCAACATAAAAACTTATCAAAGTATCTTCTTTGTCTAGACCCTTTCATTCAACCTTTCAAATATTTATCCAGCATATATCTTGTCTCAGCTATAGTGATTGTGATGGAGGCTATAAATGGAGGCTAAAACAGGACCCCCACCTTCAAAGACTCCACTCATTGTTTGGCGCAGCAGTATTCAACTTTTCTATTTATTTGTTTGTTTGTTTGTTTGTTTGTTTTATTTTTTTAGGCAAAGCAACCCTTGATTGACCTCATAGATTGCGAGGACCTTGTCAGCTTACAATTCCTTATTTTTTAAAAAACTTTTTATGCCTACAGCACCTGGTCTTCTTAGGTGGTCTCCAGCCTTTTTTTTTTTTTTTTTATCATTTGCCCAATCAGTTAAAAAAAAATTGAACAGATCCTCCTAGGTTCTATAAACTTATTTACTTATTAGCCATATACATATCCTATCCTATATAATAGAGATCTGTTATAAATGCATGTACATATAAATATACATACATATGTAATAAAACATACTTATATTTACATAAATAAATAAATAATACATACTTACATAAATAAAACATGGCAATAAACAATATAATTAGAAGTGGTAACATTTTCTCTCTTCTCCCCACCACAAATCTTCTTACTTTCTCTCTGGTATGTGTGAATCCCAATGTGGAAGCCATTGGGCTAGTGGATAAGAATGAACTGTTAGCAAATAGTTTGCATACAGTGTGATAAGTCCTGTAACTAGGATCTTAAAACAGCACGAAGGAGGAATCGAGAGCTCTGTTGGAGAGGAGAAAGAGAAAGGCTATGTGAAGGCCAGACCTCTGGGTGAAACTTGAAGGATGGGCAAGACTTTGCCAGCAAATTCGGAGCTGAGGGATGCTTTTCAGGTGAAGCACACAGCTTTTTTAAAGCATATTGATATGATAGCGGATGACATACCCAAAGAACCAGGAGCAACTGGGTATGGTTTAAGCATAGAGTGAAGCTGGTAAAAGAATTGTTAAATGCAGTGAGAAGAGTAGGTCTCAGAGTACACAGTACAGATAAAGTCTAGGAAACAATGCAAATCTGAGCTCCGAAATGACTTGCTCATATTTTCATTTTACAAAGATCACTCTGATAGAGATGAGAAAATTCTAAATGAAATCTTAGAAAAATTGAATTAAAGCAGATTGTTATGTCCAAATAGCATTTTAATCTAGGATAACCCAGATGGTTTAATATTAGAAAATCTATTAACATGGGCTCAGATTACATTTTAATAAAAAATATTCATCTGGTAGATACAAAAAACCTATTCAGTGAGTTTCCAACTTGGAAAACTGGGACACTCTTAAACAATTAAATATTTATTGAATGTTTATTTATCTTAAATACATAGTCAACATCATATTAAAAGTATTGTAATTAAAGTAAGAAATAAAACAAAAATACCAACTATTATCGTAACATATTGTGCTAAACATTCTAGTCAATGCAAAAGATATTAAACAAAAACAAGGTGACACAGCTAGTAAGCAGGAAAGCTGGACTTTAAACTCAGAGCCTTTCCTTCTCACCACTACACCACCCTGCCTCATAAGGAGACCTGTGCTGGGAGCTGTGAGGATGGTGAGAAGCTTAAGGCCATAGCCTCAAAATATGGAAGCATGAAAAGGTAAGAAACAGCAGAGTTCACTAAATGCCATTGGTGCTTAGCATCATATCTAATAGCTTGTAAGCATGCATTCATGCACCCATTCACCCATTCAATAAATATTTATTAAGCGCCTACTATGTGGCAGGCACAGTGCTGGGCACTGTATAGAATCTGAAAACACAGACATGGTCTCCATCATGGAGTTGAGGCTGGAAAGGAGAATCAGACAGCAAACATATATAAGGAGGAGCTAATCATAAATTGAAGTAATAGGAAGGGAAAGAACAGGCTGTGGTGAGAGAATGAGAGAGGGAATGTATTTTGGGCCTGAGGCAGATACAGAAGTGTCAGGAGGCTTCTCACTGACAAAGCTCCATTTGAGAAATGGGCCCTGAAGAATGCGTAGGAGCCAGCCGAGGGAGGAGCAGGAGAGAGCAGAGGGGCCTGAGAGGAGAGAGAACCAGGAGAATGCCTGGTCCAGGAAGCCAAGGAGAGAGAGGGTCAAAGGGTAAGAGATCGGCCTGCTCAGTGCGGCCACTCGGATGGAGACTGGAAAGTGCGCCTGAATTGGGCCAAGATGTTCCAGAGACTTGGACTAGAGCAGTTACAGGGGCATGGCACACAGAACCAGTGTTCCTATCCTCATCAGAAAAAGTATTAGAGGGGATACTTAAAAAAAAGTGTAGGTGCTCTTAAAAAGGCAGCAGGATCAAGCAGGATGCCCCTCGCAGAGGGGAGGGTTTTTGTGAGCTAAGCCTCACGTCCAAACCAAATGAGATGACATCAGCTCAAGCTCAGACAGTCAGCCCTCACTCTCCACCCCTGGAAACTGTCCCCTCAGACCGAGTCTCCGGCCACGGCCTTTGGAATGAGGCCTCAAAAACAGGCATCTGAGTCTACACAGAAAATTTTTCATGAGTCTTAACACATCAGTAAAATTATAAGGCACCAAGAGTCTAGGCCCTGATGTCTCCTGTCAAATGAAGATATGGCACTAGCATTGCATCCCCTCACTTTTTCAAACCAGCCACGGCATCTGGAACAGTGGAGGAGGGCTCCAAACCTACCTCGGGCTCCATCTCAAAGGCCTAGTCCGTGTTATGTCCCAGTCATTCCTGGTTAATTCTGAGTCCGTATTTGAAACTACCCTTTTATTGTGGGCATGGTTGGGGCTTCGGCAGCAACTTCTAGAAATTATTTAAGTGTTTTCTCCTGGTCCCCAATCCTGGAGCTGTGAAGACCTTCAGAATCCTAACACGTAGACCCAGGCTGTGCACCCTTGAGAAAGAGTCGTGTTTGTGAAGCATGGCAGCAGGACGTGTCCTAAGAGAGATAATTACTTCAAAAAAATATCCATCTTTTCCCCTTGGATAGCTGCACTGCGGCCCGGCCAGAACGCCTTGATATTTGAGATGGAGAAAGTGGGATGACAGGAGGCAGAGTGACCAGCAGGTAACGGGAGGCCAGAGGCCTCTGGAGACTGGGATTTATCTGTGATTTTCCCCAGGCGATTAGGTTTGGGCCGGCAATTTCTGTGTGGGTACTGGATCTCAGTGCCAGACTCTACTCTGGAGGATCACTTGGAATAATGAATGAACTGACACGTTGAGCCTGGGTGACGGCCCTGAAGAGGGAAGTGGGGGAAGCAGGCTGACTCCCTTAGAAAGGAGCCTGGGTGACAAATACCTTTTCACAGAATTACCATCAACAAAAAGTGATGACAGCAACCTTTTCCAAAGAAGGCCTCCAACCTGGAATTGGGAGGCTGGAGAGAAGCAGGGAAACCCAAGACCTCTCATGAATTATGAGCTGAAAAAGCTCACCACTCCCCAGCCCTTTCCCCTTCAGACACTGGCTCCATTGTTGACAAGCAATTTGGCAGTTACTCTAAAGTGGCTAAAATTTGGCACATCCTCCAAGGCCTTTCCTGGTCAGATCAGGTGACCGTTTCCCTGAGACGGGTAGAGAAAGAAAGGATTACCTGCCTCATCCCCTCCCCTCTGAGGCAGGTGAGAGTAAATCCATTAACTGACCAGCGCTGTCAGTTTACAAATAAAACATGAACTATAAAAGCCGCCTTTGTTCAACTGGGGCAGCCATCCTGGCTGGGAGGTTAGATTAGCAATTTGTCCTTTGTCAGAGGATTAGCAGAGCCTCATTGTTTTAATGTTTATTTATCAATTTGCATCTTCTAGCAGTTTCAACCCAGCTCAGCCTCAACTTCCCCTTGTCCTTGCTCATTTTACCTCCTCTGCCAAGGGGCTAAAAATGCTACATTAGAGAGCACCCAGCATGAAACTCTTTCAAACCCCTCCACCTTTTTTTCTGCTCAGGTTCAAACTCCTTGGCCTTTCACCAGCCACAGAGTAGAAATCACCGCCCTGGCAGAGGAGAAAAAAGATGGTTCATCCAGACAAAGGGACCCTGCTCCGTACCTGTAAAGGTGCTATCTCTCACACAGAACTCTGTATCGTGGAATACCTGGAGTCCTACTTTTGATATCAGTCCATCTTCAGGTGTGGGGCAGGTATCACTATGCCTAGGGGTTATGGAGGATCTGAAGGGGGTGGGGATGACTTCCTCAAAGCTGACAATAGGCTGGACAGTTATCTGGAGGGGCTGACCAATTGTTATCACATTCTTCACTCTGAGGATACCAGCTTATCCCCAAAAAAGATAATGTATTAAGCACCTAATCGTACATGACTCTCTAGAAGGGGAACTGTACCATCCCAATATCTTCTTGCCAGTGATAGTTTGACTGAAGACTTTAGCTTACTCCTTTGCTTTAAAAAATAAAAAATAAAATAATTTTTAAAGCTCTACTATTTTTTTCAAAGCTACAAAATTATTTTTCCAAATGAAAGCTTATGTGGGGCTAAATTGCATGAAATACTATAAGTACACTGTTCAAACACACACACACACACATCACCCACTCCTACCAGGCATCTCAGAGGAGTGTTATGGTGCTGCAGGACACAGTTTGAAGCTTCTGGATTAAATAAAGAAGGTCTACCTACTCTCCTCCAGCTCTCCCAAGTCAGACAACTCCTGTCCCAAAGTACTTTCCCAATCTGCCCTGTGTCCCACCAGACACCAACCCTGGTCCTCCCTTCTCACTCCTTCCTTGCATTTTCTAAGCATCATCAGACATTCTGAAAAGACTTCCAAATTTTTCACCATGTCACCTATCCACCTTTAGTAAGACATTCTCAAGTCCTTCACAACTTGGCCTTAACTTAATATTTCAGTTTTATCTTTCACTTACCCCTAAACAAAAGTAGTCTTGACCACTTAACACTTAAGCAAAACTTGCAAAGAGCTACTTCCTCGTCTTTGTGCAAAGCGGTCTTCACGCTGAGGATGCTGGCTTGTCCACTTGTGACCAAACTCAGATCAATTCAGCCTTTAAAGTTCAACTCATGATGTCTTCAAATTCCTACTACTCTGTGGCATCCTCCACATGCACTGTGCAGGCTAATGCAGGCTCTTGGTGTAATTTGCACGTGTGTGTATATGTGTGTGATTTGAAATTTGGGGTTGTGAGCTCACATTTTATGATACTTTATCTATGTGTACCCAGTGCAGCCTGGGTTGATGGTATCTCCCTCCAGATCCATTTTGCATTTGCTTCAACCAGACGCCATCGAAGCACTATTTTTGTAATTGGCTTATAGCGGGGCGGGGCGAGGAGCTCCTGGACCACGTGGGTAATATCAGTTTGAACCCTAAACCCGTGTGAAGGACCTATTGTTTTGGATTCTCACAAGATACATCTTATTCTACCCTGATTCCTGGCCACGTTCCCTTGTTGTCTTACTTTACTGGTGGATCAGTTTCCCCTCCTCCATTCTACCCTTTCATTGAGAGTATGGCCCTTCGAGTGTCCCAGATTTATGAAGATCCTCTTCAGTCCTTGGACATTAAAAGCCATGTTTCTAGGTTAGGAAGACCATTAACCCAGGAGAGCCCCAACATCAACTCAAATGTATACCACTTGGTTTTTCAATTTCCTATCTATCTATCTATCTATCTATCTATCTATCTATCTATCTATTTATTTATTTTGACCTTGGGGATTTTCTTTACATTTTTATGAGCTCACTTATACAATTTAAAATATTTCTGTTTATTTTATCCAGAATTTTCAAGGATTTTCTAGTGAGAGGGGTGCAAAGTTCAGGCTATTAAGTTTGCCATATTTATATGATTGTTTCTTCAATTAAAGTATAATTTCCCACATATATTTCTTGTATTCTAGACGTAGCCTCTAAAACTGTGCCCAGCACATATCAAATGATCAACAAACATTTGACAAGTGAGTGAATGAATGAATGACATTTTTGCTATCCCTTCCATAGAAAGACAGCACTACTTTAAAGTCATAAGGATCCATCCTACTAACCAGCTGTATGACCTTGGGCAAATTACTTCTCTGAAGCTCAGTTTTCTCATGTACAAGATGGAGACAATTCCCGTCTTACATGGTAGTTGGGAAGATAAGTATGTATCTCATGCAAGTGCCTGGCTTGTGCTCAGTTATAATGTGAGTCTGGAGGACCCACATTGAATGTTTTCTACTTAGTGATAAAAGTTAAGCCTGATACATTAAAAAATAAAAAAATTCTTCTGTTATTCATTGTATAAGTCTTGCTAAAACTCATAGCTCTAGACTGGAACCAAAGACAAAAACACTTATGGGATGCCAACTAAGACTCATCACATCTATTTTTTAATTCCCTCCGAAACCTGATCAATCAAGTGTTTTTCTTTTCAGAGAAGGTTAAGAGAGGTTAAATGACTTCCTGGACTTGCCCAGTAAGGCAGAAAGAAGCATATAAGCCTAGATCTATCTGACTTGCATTAGATACCATAAGCTAATGACACTGTAGAAATATGGGTATCAGGTATGTCTGCAACCTCAACTCTAGATATCTTGATTAACCAGTCACAGGAGCAATTTGGAAATAAAGGCAAAAGTATAACTACCAAATCTTGTCTGCCATTAAAAAGTTCCCTCGACTAGAGGCAGCCTAGCCTTTACAAATGCCAGGCTCCCTGAGGCATCCAGCCATCCTGCAGACCTCAAAAGCTGTGATTGATATGGTTGTATCAGCTTCCACTTCTTTCCACTATGTCCACAAGGTATTTTACCACCCATAATGGCGGACAAAAGATCCTGGAAGCAGAGGGGAGGGGGTCCTGCATTTCCCTTCAAATCCATATTTAAAAAGAGAGTTAGTTACCAGAATGAATGTATCATATTTATGATCACCCATATTAATATGAGAAAACGTATTAGCAAACTAAGAGCAAAGCTTCAGATATAGGCATCCCTGGGTTTGAATTCCAACTCTTCCACCTATTAGCAGAATGATCTGAGTTACCGAGCTTTAGTAACTTCCTTGCCTGTAAAATGGGTAGAATGATATTCATCTCACAAAGTCATTGTAAGGATCTAAATAAAATAACAATTGTGAAGTGCTTTTACTAATACCTGACACTTAATAAACATTCAATAAATGGTAGCTATACTACCAATAACAATAATGGAGAACACAGGAAATTTTACGTACATTAACTCACAATTCACATTTCTAGAAATAGAGAGTATTATCCCTGTTTTACAAATGAAAAACTGAGGCAAAGAGAGGTCAGGCAACTTGCTCAAGGTCACACAATTAGGAAGCAGCAGAGAAAGAAAGTAAACGTAGATAATCTGCCTGAAGAATTCCTACTATGCTAAGCTGTCTCTCAATTCTCTCCTCACAGTTATCATTATTGTTATTGGCGTCAATACTATTAAATGGTGGTGAAATGGGGGTGGCAGAGACAGATAATTAAAGAGGGAAAGAAAACCAGAGCTCTAAATTCATCTGCTGGGTCTTCAGGCTGAGCCAGACCACAAAAGTGGGGCTGAAAATCTGGACACACCCAACCACGTTTCCCAGAGAATGCAGAGCTCTGAAGCTGGAAGGCATCTACCTATCTGCCAACAAATTATATCTATGCTCCAAAAATAAAAAAAGATGAAACAGCTTCGAGCTTCAAGAGGACTGCAGAACAGTCCCCCAAGTATTTATGAGCAAATGTACATGTTGGGTATTATGTTAAGCGCCATGTGAGGTTTCCAAGGATACTTAACAAGGAGCTTAAACCGTTAGAGGGGAAACATGCCATCACCATGAAAAGTTAAGGCTTAGAGAAAACTTCTTGGCAAATATAGGATTAAGCTGGCCTTGAGACTGAGAAGATAGATAGTGGATGAGCAAGCAAGGTATGTACTTGGCAAGTTCCTTTTGAGCTGCCATCTCACTGCTTAGTTGAAAAAACTGGTTCACAGAGTGGCCCACTTAAGGCAGCAGTTAACAAGAGAATTACCTTTGATCTCTCCCGGGTCAGTCAAGTCACCTGGTCTGAAACAAACCTTATTTCTCACTTCCTTAAGGACGTCACTGGGAAACACTAAGGTGAAAGGTTGATTTGGAAATAGCTAGGTTCCTGGCCCTGGAATTTTTTTTAACAAGATGTATTCAGGAAAAATAAATTAATCTGTGCAGCAGGGTCAGCTGTGGAATTGTGAAAGAATGCTGGCCTTCACTGCAGGAAGGGAAAGTGCCTCAGTGAGGGCTTGGGGCTCCAGGAAACGCTGTGTCTTGGCCTCTGCCCCACCCCCCACCAGCATGTCATTAAACCGGGAGGGGGAGGAAAGGAGGCCCCTCTGCTTTCTCTTCAGTGCTGCTCTTGTTTACTCTCACAGAGTAAACGGTCTTATTTTAATGTAGAAAGAATTAAGATTGAAATTATATTGTTTCGGTAGAACTGAATCCATGTGCATCTTGGGAAATTCTAAAATTCAGCTTGGAGAAAATAGATTAAAATTATACTCGATTAAAGAAAGAAAACTAAAACGAGAATAAATAAATAACAATTTAGAGTCCAAGGACAAGTCTTCTTTTCTTTTCAGCTTAATCGAGAAAGAGTCCAGGAAATGTGAGAAATGTTCATGTTTAACCAATGTATTTAGTTATGTTAGAATTACATTTTTGTTCAGTTAGTAATGGGTTCTAACACTTGGTATATTCAAACCTGACACCAGAAAACAGGAAGCATATACAATAAAAAAGCAAATCAGCTGCTCGCTCTAGAATCAAGATGTCCTCAGAACCATTTACTAAGCCCTGCAGCCTAAGGAATTGTGGGCAGAATGATCATGATCCCCAAAGCAAAACTCAGAACTAGTGTCTGGCAGCGGCACAAAATGAAGCGATAAGTAATTCTCCTACAAGTTACATCTACATTTTTCCCTAGAACCTTCAGTAGAGACCAGAAATCCCAGAGAAAAGAAAGAAAACTCAGGGGGAAAAACAAAAAAAAAACAATGAAGAATGTTCTAAACTAAGGGCTTAGAGGAGCCAGTTCATTTCCTTTGGAAAAGTAATTAGTATGTGAAAGAAAGTGTGATTCCTAAAATGCATCTGAATTACTAACTTAATGGAATTAAAGAAAAAAGATGACCTATTAATTTATCATTCAAATTTGATAAATCACCCAACATATTACTTCAACAGGCTCCTGAACCTGAAGGAGGGAGGTTTGAATGGATGTGAAGCTGGGTAGGAATATGTGGGCTCCCTTTGAAAGGTTCTCGCAGCTGGTTAAATGTGCTGCTTTCCCAGGGAAGGAGAGGACTGGGAGCCACAACCTCACAGCCCAAGATTTTCCCAACTCTACAACACAGCTCAATGGTATTGACAGAGAGAGGGACTGACGAGAAGCTGAAATGGCACAGTTCTGTGATTTTGGCAAATGTATATGGTCACGTAACCACTTCCACGATCAAAATACTTCCCCAGGCCCTTTTGTAGTCAACCATTCCTCCTTCCCCTATCCCCTCCGCAACAACCCTCTGCCCCGCCAGCTCCCTCCCCAACAACCCAAAATAATTCCCCAGGCCCCTTTGTAGTCAACCATTCCTCCCTCCTCTAGCCCCTGGCAACTAGACTTGTTTTCTGTCTACATAGTTTTACCTTTTCCAGAAAAACATATAAATGGAACCATACATTACATAGCTTTTAAATCCTGGCTTTTTTCACTTAGCATAATGCACCTGAGATTCATCTATGTTGTTGTGTTTATCAGGAGTTCATTTACTTTTCTTGCTGAGTAGAATTCCATAGTATGGATGTACCACAGTCTGTATAACCATCAATTGAAGAACATCTGGGTTGTTTTTTTTTCCAGTTTGGAGCAATCACAAATCAAGCTGTTATAAACATTTACATAAAGGTTTTTGTGTGAACATAAGTTTTCACTTCACCTGGGTAAATACCAAGAAGTGTGATTGTTAGGTTGTATGGTAAATATAAGTTTTACTTTATGAGAAACTGCAAAACTGTCTTTTTTCAAAGAAGCTGCACTGTTTTGCACCCCTCCCAGCAATGTATAAGGGTTCCAGTTGCTTTGCATTCTCACCATGGTTGGTACTGTCAGGGGTTTTGTTTTGTTTTATTTTCTAATAAGTGTGATATTTCATTGTGGTTTTAATTTTCATTTCCTTAATAACTAATGATGATGAACCTCTTTTCATGTGCTCATTTGCCATCATATATCTTCTTTGGTGAAGTGTCTGTTCAAATCTTTTGCCCATTTTTCAATTGGTTTATTTCTGTCTTATCATTGAGCTCTGAGACTTTCTTGCATACTCTGGATACCAGTTCTTTCTCTGATGTGTGATTTGCAAATTTTTTTTTCCCAGTCTGTGGCTTGTCTTTTCATTCTTAACTGTTAAATAAGGGTTCTTTTACTTCAAATTACACTACGTTATGATTTGGGGTGAACTATTAGTCATGAGGCTGTGTGTTTTGGGTATGTTTATGATAGAGACTACCAGAATCAGTCAGCACAAATGATCATGGCAAGTTGTGCTCCTCCTTTAGGGCACTTGCTTGTGCCCATCACTTTCTAG
>NW_011888836.1:5907584-6084148 GCF_000151845.1 Pteropus vampyrus
CCATACATTACATAGCTTTTAAATCCTGGCTTTTTTCACTTAGCATAATGCACCTGAGATTCATCTATGTTGTTGTGTTTATCAGGAGTTCATTTACTTTTCTTGCTGAGTAGAATTCCATAGTATGGATGTACCACAGTCTGTATAACCATCAATTGAAGAACATCTGGGTTGTTTTTTTTTCCAGTTTGGAGCAATCACAAATCAAGCTGTTATAAACATTTACATAAAGGTTTTTGTGTGAACATAAGTTTTCACTTCACCTGGGTAAATACCAAGAAGTGTGATTGTTAGGTTGTATGGTAAATATAAGTTTTACTTTATGAGAAACTGCAAAACTGTCTTTTTTCAAAGAAGCTGCACTGTTTTGCACCCCTCCCAGCAATGTATAAGGGTTCCAGTTGCTTTGCATTCTCACCATGGTTGGTACTGTCAGGGGTTTTGTTTTGTTTTATTTTCTAATAAGTGTGATATTTCATTGTGGTTTTAATTTTCATTTCCTTAATAACTAATGATGATGAACCTCTTTTCATGTGCTCATTTGCCATCATATATCTTCTTTGGTGAAGTGTCTGTTCAAATCTTTTGCCCATTTTTCAATTGGTTTATTTCTGTCTTATCATTGAGCTCTGAGACTTTCTTGCATACTCTGGATACCAGTTCTTTCTCTGATGTGTGATTTGCAAATTTTTTTTTCCCAGTCTGTGGCTTGTCTTTTCATTCTTAACTGTTAAATAAGGGTTCTTTTACTTCAAATTACACTACGTTATGATTTGGGGTGAACTATTAGTCATGAGGCTGTGTGTTTTGGGTATGTTTATGATAGAGACTACCAGAATCAGTCAGCACAAATGATCATGGCAAGTTGTGCTCCTCCTTTAGGGCACTTGCTTGTGCCCATCACTTTCTAGAATGCTGCACACCCCTGGCACATAGTGGCTGCTCAATAAAGAGTTATCGAGTGGATGGATGGATGGATGGTTGGATGGATGAAGTATGGAGCCAATCGAGGGAGTGCAATGAGACATACAGGTGGAGAGGAAGGCAGGAGCCAGAACTTAACTATCAGGCTGAGAACTTTTAACTTTATCCTTTAGGCAGTTGGGAGGCCTTAAAGAGTTTCAAATAAGGAAGTAATGGAATAGAATTTACACTTTTTGAACTATCATCCTGGAATTAACATAGAAAATAGATAGGAAGAAGAATGATGCTAGTTGTGAGACTAATGAGAAGATCACCGAAATTTTCTAAACAAGAGATGATGAATGGCTAAAATAGTGATGTAACAGCAGGAACAGAAAGCAAGGGGCAGATAAAAGAGCTATTAATGAATCAGCAGAATATCATTTTGCACCAACATCATGTGAATTTGAAAACTTTAAACAATCTATATCATTATGAGAAAGAACAGAGCAATTTATGGACCCAATGTACATCATATAATTCTTCCTCCCAGACCCAGGGCAAACTTATGTTCACCTGCTCCTAATTATCCCCCAACTAGTCATCACAGCCAAGTCTCTTTTCTGAAAAACTGTCCACTTGCTTTTCCACTTCCTCATTTTCATTTTTATGGCTCTTGAATTTGATGTATGAATAAGTCACAATTTACCTCGAATCAGAAGCCCAAGTGCATTCTACTAGAAAAACAATATTATTGAAGTTAAGTAGATAATTTAATGATCTATGTAGAATAGATTCAACATGAGTGTATAAAACAAGCAATCCTCTCTTTTAGTGCTGCCTGATCAAATCCTATAAGTCACTTCCCCCTGCCCTTATCTGCTCACTCAACAATTGTCCAAATGCACACAAACATAGACATTTGAAGTGTCAGGACTCAGGCATATGTAGTCAGGATGTTGCCTTTCAGACATCCATTTTCAGTGGACTCCAAGAAGGCAACAGAAAACGTCAGGAAGTGGGTATTGCCCATGAACTATCATAGGAAATGATAGGAAATCTTTAGGGAGACAATTATTATACTCCCAATTTAAGTGCCTTTGAGACAATGCCTTTGGCACTAGTCTTTTTCTGCCATCTATTGTTGGCAGTTTGGTTCACTATTAAAATAACAACAGCTAGGAGATTCTAGTTCAAACTCTGCTATTTATAATATTAAAAGTTACTTAATCTTGCTGGCCCCAATGTCCCCATCTACAGATGAGATTGGTCTAGAACTAGGTCATTTTTAAGGTTCCTGATAATATGAGATTCAGGTTATAAACCTAACTTTGGAGGAAACATCCTAATTTATAACCATTGGTCTTAGTACATTAGGGTAATAAATGTCTTTCCAAAGATTTAAAGGAGTGAATGTTTCTTTATTGTGCCAGTGGGGAGAATCGGTACCTTTGTCGATCCATTTACAACTAATCTTCCAGAACAAAGAAAAGAAAATCTGGTATCTGTTAACAAGTCACCTTTTTAAAAGAAACATCTAAATGTATATTTGCATACCAGCACACCTAAGCATTTTGCTACCTAAAAGCCAAACAAAAGAACTCTAATTACTCTTAAATTCTCTTCAGCCATCATGCCACTTCATCACTTACTGAATTAAATTTCCAAAATCTCTTCTAAAAGAAACTTCAACACAAACACACACTTTGTTATAAACATTTTAGAACTCAGAGTAGTATGCACTATGTGAATTTTTTTCCTCACAATAATCTCCAATAAAGAATTATTGTATAGGGTCTGTTCAGTTCCAGACTGTAAAGATGTGATTTTGAGAGACATAATCATTAGAACAAACATTAGATATAGTTACAGAGAAATAGATATCAACTACATTAGATATAGTTATGTAGATATAGATATGTAGTTAGGTATCATTATACAGATTTTGTAATAACAAGGTTTCACCCATCCTCATCAGACAAAATCCAGGACCTAAACATTTATTTGACCTTAAGATGACATGTAGGAAAAAAAATTTAAGTTATCTGTGTTATATAGAGACATGAAAAATTAAAATTTTTTATAGATTAAAATATGTTCATTTTTTCCCTTATTATTTCCAGGTTCCAAAAATTCATCTTAAAAAAGTTTCTCAACTTTGAAATTACATAAATATTCTACTAATAATTTTATTTTTTTTACATAATTCATTGTATCTGGAGTTTATTTCTGTACTTGATGTAAGAAAGGAATAAAACTTTTTGTCCCACATGGAAATTGTTAGTTATGCCAGCATTATTTATTAAATAAATCACCTTTTCCCCACTGAATTGAAATATTACTTTTATGACAGTGTATTGCTATGTATTGTTCAGACTATTTCTGGACTCCATCCATTGTAACTGATCCAAGGATATTTATTGCAGTATCGTTTATATTTACAAAAACTGGAAAAAACTAGCATGTCTATCAGTAGAGAATTGATAAATTATGGAACATCCGTATCACAGAATATTATTTACCCAAGAAAGAGAATAAATTTAATTTATAAATATTGGTCTGGACAGGTAGCTATGACTATTATATTTTCTTTTATAAAAATTTGAATAATGTTTGAGAGATAGGATCTTCTATAATTGAACATTTAGGAGAGAAATATGTTTACATCAATTTCAGAGATTGATGATGAGGAAGGGGAAGAACGTCAACTTTATAGGTGTCTAAAATGCTTAATTCATTGAAATAAGCAAGCATGAACTTTTCATATATATATACATATAAACTGTAAATAAAATGTTAAATATATGTTAAAGTGAAAATTTATATTTCATCCATCTCCAAAGAAATTAACAGCAATAGCCCAGGCTGCCCTATTCTACAATAATAATATGGGGGCAGCACAAATGTCCTGCTGGAATGAGGTACTGATAAGAACAGGTATGCCCCCATGGCCATGATACTACTAGCTAAGGATATTGGCTTCTCCCAGTGTTGCTTATTTTTAAGAGTTTAACAAAGAATTTCTGAAGCAGAGTTGCCTGATGGAGATCATTCCTGAAAAAAGAATGATCAACAGTGGTTTTATGGTGCCTAGAGCTCCTTGTCCTAGAGCTTACTACTCTCCTTCCCCTAATACTCACATAGAGGAACTTGGACCAGGGTCTGTCCTTCATTTTTTTCTCCCAAATATATTACTGCAAAGAGTAGCTTTTATCCTTAGGTGAACATGAACTCACAAACACAAATAACTAGATAACTGAGAAGAAGTTCCTAATCGACAAACAGTAAGCTAAACAATATATACCATGTTAAGCAGAATTGAAACAAATGAACCAAGAATTTAAAATACTCATTACACACACACACACACACACACACACACACACACACACACACACACACACACACATAAGGAAATAGTAGGTTATATTAGAATCAGAAAGTAAGAATTAAATATCATAAGAAAAAAAGTAGAAAAGTTGAATATGAAATACATAAAAATTAAAGCAAGGAACACAATAAATAGAAAAAGTAACAGAAGAATTAGTAAAAAATAGATAGAGGGACTTTCCCAATAGGCAACAGGAAAAGATGCACATTATATGCCATTGAGTTGGCTCTGACTCCTGGTGACCCTGTGAATGAATACATCTGTCCTCAGCAGCCCTTCTCTCTGTAGACTCATGCCTGTGCCTTCTTTTATGGAGTCAGTCCATCTCATATTTGGTCTTCCTCTTTTCCTGCTGCCTTCTATTTTTCCGAGCATTATTGTCTTTTCCAAAGAACCCTGCCTTTTCATGATGTGCTCAAAGTAGGACAGTTTCAGTTTTATCATTTCTACCTCCTGCCACATTCCAGACTAATTTTCTCTAGGATCCACTTGTTAATCTTTCTGGCAGTTCAGGGTTTCCGTAGAGCTCTTCTCCAACACCAGATTTCAAATAGATCAATTTTTTCCTATGAGCCTTCTTTACTGTCCAACTTTTGCATCTCTACATAGCAATTGAGAATACGAGGGTGTGAGTGATCTTATTAACTTTGTTCTCTAATGACACATCTTTGCTCTTGGTGATTTTTCCTAATTCTTCCATTTTTGCCCTTCTGAGTTTCAACCTTCTCTTGATTTCTTGGCTGCAGTCTCCATTTGCATTGATGACCAAACCAAAGTAAGCAAATTCTTTAACAATTTCAATGTTTTCATTGTCTGCGTTAAAGTTCTGTATTTCTTGTGTAGTCACAACTTTTGTCTTCTTGATGTTCAAACTAAGTTCTGCTATGGCACTTTTTTTTTCATTTTCATCAGAAGTTTTTTCAAATCATTGCTACTTTCTGCCAGTAAGATAGTGTCATCTGCATAAAGACACATTAAAAGAAAAGTTGAGAGATTTAAAGGTTAGAATGCATGGCAATGTCTAATAAGAAGTTTTAATGAAAAGTATGTGAAGAAATGATAAAGATAAATATACTACAATTTTTTAAAGAAGAAATCAACTAACAAATTAAAAGACAGAAACTTAAGACTAGATTTTTAAAATAAGATGAAAAGATATGTTCACTATAAAAGAGATACTTAAAACACACAGAAATGTTGAAAAATAAAAAATGAATAAACACATACTAAGTAAATATGAACCAAGAGAAAATAGATGTAGCCATCTTAGCACTAACAAAATACAATTTAACGGAAAAAGTATCAGAAGAGAAAAAGAAGGACAACATATACTGAAAAGAGGGAAAACAAAAAGACAATATAATCATCAAAAACATATATGTACCTAACAATACAATCTCAAACTGTATAAAGCAGTACTGACAGGAAAAATACATTAATTAACCATTATAGTTGGAAATTTTAACACCTCTCTCACAGGAACTAATAGATGAAACAAAAAGAATATAAGAAGAGATATAAGAAGAGATCAAGATAATATAGTTAATAACCTCAAACTATTTGATATATACATCTATATAGAACATTACATTCAACACAAACAGAAAAATACATTCTTTTCATGTACATGTGGAACACTTACAAAACAAGACCATTTATTAGACCATAAAGATAGCCTCAATAAATTCTACGTCTCTAATCATAATGTGATAAAATTATAAATTGAAAACAATATATTTCCAATATATTTCCAAAATACTATATGTATTGAAACTAAAAAGCATAGTCTAAAGTAATACTTGTTTTGCAACTAAATAACATTTTAAATAACACTAGATTTAAAAGAAAATTAATATTTAAAATTCAATGGTAATGAAGCACTATATGTTAAATTTTGGAGGATATAGCTAAAGCAGGTCTAGAGGAAAATTTATATGTTTAAACACATTTATCACAGAATAAGAAAAGTTATAAGCGAGTAAGATAAGAATTCAACTTAAAAGTTTGGAGAAAGTATAACAGAACAAATTTCAAAAGCAGGAAGGCAATGTAATCTAAATTCTAATATCAGATGAGGACATGATGAGGGAAGAAAATTATAGGCCTCTTTCACTTATGAATGTAGATGTAAAAATCTTAAATAAAATAATAGCTAATTGAATCCTGATCAAATAAGGTTTATCCCAAGTTCGCAAGACTAGTCCAATATATGGACATTTATCAGATTAACTCGCCTCACTAGTAGGCTACAGGAAGTAAATTGCATTATCTCAAATGAAAAAAACTTCTGATAAAATTTACCACTATGATTTCTTTAAAGTCCTAACAAACTAGGAATAGAAAGAAACTTTCTTACCTTTGTAAAGATTATATACCAAAGCCTTCAGTAAACATATACTTAAGAGAGAAACTTAAGATGTATTATCTTTAAGACAAGAACAAGATAAGGACACCCACTATTACTACATCTGTTGAATATTATAATGAAGGTCCTGCCCAACCCTACAAGAAAAAGAGAAGTAGGGGAGGTAAGAATGAAAAGAGAAGATATAAAAATAGTATTATTTGCAGATGACATGATCATCTATGTAGAAAAATCTAACAAAATAATCAGCAAAACCATTGGAACTAATAAGAGAGCTCAGCAAAGTTATAGAATAAAAGAGCAATTTATACAAATCAATAGAATTGTTCTGTACCAGGAATTGGGAAACTAAGACCCTGTGGGCCAAATCATCTCTAAGGTCTGTTTTTGTAAAGTTCCACCAACTAAAAATAATTTTAACATTTTTAAAATTTGTTTAAAAAAACAAGAATATTTAAAAGAAATCTTATATGGTTACAAAGCCTAAAATATTTAGTATCTGGCCCTTTACAAAAAAAAGTGTGCTTATCTCTAGTCTAAACTAAGGATAACCAACTATAAAATTTAACTTTTAAAAACAGAGTACTTTTCAAGAAAGCCTCAGATTAACTCGCCTTTAAATATCTAAGAAGTAACTAAATCAAGAATCTATAAGTCCTTTGTGGAACAAATTTAGCTTTAATAAAAGATGTACGAAATGATCTGAATTAATGGGGTGATATCCCATGCTCTTGGGTGGATTGCCTGAATTCTTCAAATTAATCTACAAATCAGTGCAATTCCAGTTGGACTGTTTTAGGAATTCAATAAACTTATTCAAAAAATTATATGGATGAAGCATCCACAAAAATGGCTAACTGACTTTATAAAAATTTAAAGAGGGAAAGTTAGTCGAGCATATATTAAGATAGATGTAAATGTCATAGTAATAAAAGCAGTGTGGTAATGTATGCACAAACATATAAACTGACCAATGGAATAGAATTAGAGACTTCAGAGATATACACAGACATATCTGGGAACTTAACATATAATGAAGGTGGAACCACAGATCATTGGTGGAAGGGCTGATGGTTTAATAGATACCTGATGAAAACTTGCTCACTACAGGGAGAAAACAAAACTCAATCCCCACTTAACACCAAAAGAAAGGTGGACTCAAGATGGATTACAAACCTAGGAATGAATGATCACACTATAAAGTCAACAGAAGAAAATATCAGAGAAAATCTTTGTGACACAGAGGCAGAGAACGCCTTAAACAAAACTTCAAAAACTTGAGCTATCAGGCAACAACAGAAAAATCAACTTAATTACATCAATATTAGGGTTTTCTATTCAACAAACGATGCTATAGACAAAGTTAAAAGAAAGATAAAATGGGAAAGGTATTTGCAATGTCTAAAACAGAAAAGGATAAATATCTGTATATATGAGTGAGATAATAGAAGTGGGATATGTGGATAAATGAGAAGAATTAGATAATAAAATAAGCCTACTGCAAACCACTGGTGAAAATGTGACATGAACTGAAAATTACGATTAAATTTACTCTCCACACCTGAGATTCATGGGAAAAAAATTATATTTCACCAATTCTGAAACGCTTTTTGATTGTAAGATGACCTATTAATTTATGTCACTAAGAAAGAAAAATGACCAATTAAACTATGACAAAATATTATCATGTAAATTTTTATTTTATACTATGTAAGTGCTTTTAGACTTACTTGGAAAGATTTTTTCAAATATTATCCTTGTCATATATAAAAAGAAAGAATAGATAAGTGAAATAAGCTGGTTAAGGTATTTCTAAAACTTTTTGATGTGTTCAGAATCCAACTTTTCTGGACTACTGTTTAACCCAGACTCATCACCGCCCATGCTTCTGCACACAGTTCCATCTTCATCAGGAATGTTAGTGATGCAACTTTTCTCATGAGGAATCAAAAGATATTGCTGTTATTTGACTGTGACCAAAAAAAGGCAATTGTAAATGGCTCTACCTAATAAATGACAGCTCTTTTATTTCCAGAATTTTCTTCCAAGCTGCTGATACTCATTCTATAAGTTGTGATACTGGTGCTCTCTAGTCCTCCCCAAAAGATATCAATAGAAGGTTTTGGGTTTTTTTTAGACAATGATCAGAATATTACTTCTTGAAATGATTCTTAAATACCTTTTTGACTAGAAACATCCAGAGATTGCAGTTGTCCAGTCATGCCACCACCATCAATAATATCCAAAGTCATTAACGCACAGGCAAAGAAAACTCGGTCACAATCACTAGCTGGCCAAGAGCAATTGAAAGGTGTCCTGAAGATTATGAGTGGGTTTCTAATTTCAGAAGTGTTAAAATGGGGAGAAAGGAGTCCATCTTAGAATTGATGAATACAGTAGAATATGAATAATAAATAAATATGGTAAAATAACATGATAATAAAAATGAAATTTTTTTGAAGTATTTGGTAGAAGTTTTAAGTGTGATAGATGCTGTCAGTGCTGTACCCATTACTCCCTGCACTCTGCTTTCCACTATTTGCCTCCTGCTGTATCCTGTGCTCGCAGTCTGTGCTTACTCTAAAGGCCCAAAATGTGGGGAGCTAACAACCCTGGGAGCAGCTGTCAGCCAGTGATAGAGAAGACTTAGAGGACAAATATCTCAGCTTCCTCACTCTTCAAGGGAGTAACTTTGAGGCTGGTTCCTTATCGTCTCCCATAGTGCCCCAGGGAGTTTGAGATCCAGTATCCTGCTCAAATACACTCTAGAGTGGTTTCCTTCTCTTCTCTATATCCTTTCTCTATTTTCTGACTGAGGCTTCCTGAGATTTCCTCCCAAATAAACTTCTTTGATTCAAATTCTTGTTTCAGTGTCTGCTTTTGAGGAGATAATCTAAGACAGTGAGCAAATCTTATTCAAGAGACTTGTGGCATTTGGCTATCATCTAATACAAAAAGTTCACGAGCTTCCCTCCCCAACCCTCACCAAGAATAGATCTCTTTTTCCTGGGGTTCAAATCTGAAAGTCCCCTCTTCCTACCTCTCCCTGCAGTCCGTGCCCAGTCTTCCCTTTGACTGCTCAACTTCTCCTCTCACCTCCACCTCCCCAGCCTTCCTTCCCCTCCTCATTATAAACCTGATTTTGCTTCTTTTCCCTCCAAGTATTGCATTGTGGGGTGTGAGCAGAAGAAAATTCTCTATATAGAGCCTGACCCCCTGTGGTAGAGAAGAGCTGTGTTCACAAGTTTTCTTTTTAAGCATTAAATTTGATTAAGTAATATTATGTTTAATGGTCAACATACATCAAAGATGTTCAGAATGTCTCAGGATGCAGGAAAAGTCTATGTCTAGCCTGCTAGAAACAAATCTCCTTGAGTGATCAAGTAGAGTTATCAGAGGATATGGAGATATGAAGACTTCAAAACGAAATGGTGAGATATACAAATGACCAACAGAATATGAAAAGATGCTCAACATCATTAATGCAAATCGAAATCACAATGAGGTATTGTCTTTGTCTTGTCATGCCTGTATAACAATATACCACCAACTGAGTGGCTTATCAACAACAAATATTTATTTTACACAATTTTAGAGGCTAGCAAGCCAAGATCGAGGTGCCAGCACAGCCAAGGTCTAGTGGAGGTCCTTTTCTAGGTTGTAGATGGCTGTCTTCTCATTGTGTCTTCGCATAGCAAAAAGATAGCAAATTAGCTCTCTGGCCTCGGCTTATAATAAGGGCTCCACCCTCACGACCTGGTTACCTCTCAAAGGCCCCATCTCCAAATATCATCACATTGAGATTAGGGTTTCAACATATGAATTGGGGGGTGGGGAGGACAAATTCTTAGTTCATAGCGGGTATCACCTTACACTCATTAGGATGACTACTATCAAAACAAAACAAAACAAAACAAAAAAACAGACAATAATAAGTGTTGACAAGGATGCGGAGAAATTGGAGCCCTATTCACTGTTGGTGAGAATGTAAAGTGGTACAGTTGTTATAGAAAACAGTATGATAGTTCCTCAAAAAAGTAAAAATAGAACTATAATATCATCCAGCAATCCTACATGTGGGTACCCCAAAGAATTGAAAACAGGGTCCAGAACAGATATTTTGTACACCCATGTTCACAGCAGCATTATTCACAGTAACTAAAACGTATAACCAACACAAATGTTCATCAGTGGATGAAGGGATAACAAAATGTGATATATATATATACAATGGAAAATTATTCAGCCTTAAAAAGAATGAAAATTCTGTCACATGCTACAACGTGGATGAACTTTGAGGACATTATGCTAAGTAAAATAAGCCAGTCACAGAGAGACAAATATTGCATGATACCATTTACATGAAGTATCTAAAATAGTCAAACTCACGGAAACAGAGAATCAGAGAACAGAATGGTGGTTACGATGGGCAGGGGCAGGGCTGAGGACAGGGAATTGTTGTTTAATGAACACAGAGTTTCAGATATGCAAAATAAAAAAATTCTGGAGATTGGTTGCACAACAGTGTGATATATAACACTACTGAAATGTACATCCCAAAATGGTTAGGATGGTAAGTTTTATGTTACCACAATTTAAAATAAAAATTAAAAAAGTAATGGTGCCTTTTGAACTAGAAGGGTAGGGAGAACCTGAAAAGTTAAAACATTTCTTTCCCTCTGTTCTGCAATTCTGCTTTAGCATTAATAAACAGAAAATATAGTAAAGGAGCCACTGAGATACCCTATGTGCAAACTCTGGGCCTGTATTAAGTCTCAGTATAAAGCAGTGATAAAGCTCAAAGTGCACAAAAGCTCTGCTGAGCAGGGGCTACTTCTTACATTTGTTTTATGCTACCTGCAGCACAATTATGGGTGAATAAAAATAACATGGGCTATTTTGATTTTTTCTCTTTCAATAGAAGAAGAAAAACTCATAGAAAGAGGGACTATGTCAAACACATTTGGTTAGAAATCTCTTATTAAAATAAAAGACTAAAGCAAATACCTTTTTTGTTATAATGGTCCCATAATATTAAAAGGACACAAAATTAAAAGCATACAATGGCTAATTGCTGCACCTAAACTACGGGTAGTACTGTTTATTGAATTATTAAATAAGCAGTTATGATAACCTGCGATATTAAAGATGGTGCTGTGTCGGTGAGGCCCATTGTGTTCTCAGGGGAACTGCTCGAGAGGACTGCCCTCACCCCCTTTTCGCTGGCACAAATGGGTTTGACTACACAGATGAGCTTGTCCACAACTGCCACATTTAACAAAAGAACAACATATATTTATTCCCAAATTTTCTTTAAAAAATAATAAAACATAAACTTTTGCATTTCCATTGCACCAGGGAATAGAGTTTGAATGAATACACGAAGCAACTAGGTGACATCTTTATCAGCCCTCATAAACCTTGATTGAACACACAGCGATAAGGCCTGTTTAAACTGTCCTCCTGGCAACAGGCCTGGAGTCAGCACCGGCCTTAGCAACCAGCTGAGAAAAGAGCCTCCCCAAAACCCAGAGTGCAGGCCTGCTAGGCTCGGGGAGCTGCGAAAATCCCAAGCTCCGAGGAGCTAGCTGGTTTGTTTGGGGGTAGGGTACGGTGGTAGGTGCAGGCCCCTGGTTTTCTTGGAAAGAGAACTAGTTTTGGCATCTGGGGATGAGGAAGAAGCTGGAGCAAAAAAAATGCTTTCAGCCTTAGTGACTTTTAGCACTTAAATCTGCAGAGAACTCCAGAGGGGCGGTTTGAAAGGATTTGAGAATGGCCAGCTCTGGTTTTCTTTCCACCAGCATCATAAATGAGCGAAAAATACAGACATCTAATAAAAACAGGGGGTCATGGATTCTTCTGATAAGCTTTTAGTCTGATTCCTATAGCCCTTTCCTTTGATGAGCTAGCACATCCAAATCCCTGTTTGCTTCTTCAAATTCGCTTGCCTTGCAGTCTTCCAAGGCCAGAACCCACAGCGACCCCTACAGGTTGCAGCAGCCAGCGCCGTTGGCGGGGGCGGCTACCATTCTGAGAAAGAGCAGAGGGCTGGTCTCAGCGGCCCGCAATCAGAGGAGGCGGGCTGAAGATCCACTTCAGGGGCGATACTGGAAAACACTCTGAGCTGAGATGCGTGACCTCTGGTTCTAGTCCCGCCTTCTCCGGCTAACTGGCACTTGGGTGCAGCTTGTAACTTTTCTGAGTCTCGTTTTCTTCAGTCCAAAGAAAAGACAGTTGGACTGAAAGGTCTTTCAGATGTCTTTCATGTCTAAAATTAAATGATTCTCTTTAACAAGTATTTTTCCATAGTCCCCTAATCTTCCTCTCCCCCAATTCTTTGATACCATTTAATGACCACAATGGGTTATCTTATAGGTCAGGACGAAGTATACAGTAGGTTATTTCCTACATCACTAAAATATCAGTTTTCACAATAACCCCCAACACATGGATGACAATAAAATTTCCCCTCTTCTCCCCACCCACTCCCAGAATTGGACATGCCTCCAATGAGGGCAGTCGGACCCCTAAGGAGCCCTCCGGAAGGTCAGTAACCTAGGGCTTTGGCAGAACAGCAGTGGAAGGAAGTTTTACAGCTGGGAAATTCCACTGTCCTGTGGAAAACACCTGGCCTGTGCGATGTTCTGGGACACGTATCTTCAGATGAGTTTGCAAAAGAACTCAAGCACTTTAGACACAGGAGGTAAATAGGAAGCAAGGTCATCTCTAGGGAGACCAGGCTTTGGGATAATCTGTCTTTTGAGTTATACCCAGCACAGACTCCGGGCTGGCAATTTCTCTTTAACATTTATATGAAATTTTATATTTGGGAAGTGGTTTCCCATCATTTTGCCATAAGTCTACATCCCCACCACAACACTGGGGTTAATATTATTTGTGATTTTCGAAAAAGAAGGGATTTTATGCATAGAGAGAGAAAAAGCAACCAAAGTGACAAAACTAATAAATACTGAGACAAGGATTCTGGTTTTATGGATGCTCATCTTACACACATCAGTACACTGTGTGTATTTTCCAAACCCCAAACTAACATGTGAGATATAATGACTGTGGATGTGCTTTTGAGGGTGATATGGCAGAATAGCTGGAACTCCAATAGCCTGAGGCAATCTCACGGAATCATCAAACCTACAGGAACTCCTGGGAGGCTGGACCCTGGAATCCATTCTACAGAACAGAGACCCAGGGCAGTCAGTGCTCTCAAGTACCGAACCATCATAATATTCACATGCCAAAAAGGTAAAAGAGCAAACTCAAGTGAGTACCAGTTAATCTAATGCAATATCCTTATGCTCTCTTTGGCACTCAGAGAACCCAACACCATTTCTAGACTTAGAATACTGATATAATTATCCAAATAGGGCATTTGAAAAGAGGATCCTATTAGTAATAGCAGACATCAACTGAAACTGGCCCAAGCAAACAGGACATCCGGTCACCCTACCAACACATTTGAAGGATCCCGGGGAAATCATTCCTATCCCTTAGAAGCCATGCATCACACAACTCAGACTAGATTATTTTTCCAGATTTTCCTCTTCTCTACGAAAATTCAGTATGTCGAGGTCTGGGCTATTACAAATTTTACTCATTCCTTCATTCAGCTAATATTTATTGATCCCCTATTATGCGGCAGGTACTATGGTATTTGCTGACCCCTTCACAGCGCTTATAGTATAAGTGATGCATAGATTAGGATTAAAATCCTGGCTTCAGTTTGAGCACAGTACATAGTGTCTCTGAGCCTCAAGTTTCCTAATGCATCAGGTGGGGATAATAAAGTAACTACCACAGACGATCGTTGTGAGGATTAAATGAGTCAGTGTATGTAAAGTGCTTGACACAGAGGAAGTGCTATGTAAATGTTACCATAATCAATGAGAGCCGCCTACTTCTGACTTAACCACTTCATTTATAGCATTTTTTTCTCCCTAGAGATGTAGCTCAGTCCACAAAACATTCACCTCCTTTATTCAGCTCACTAAGTGGCCACCCAGATGCAGGGGAAGACACAACAGCATCAACAGTGAATGAAGGAGGGAAGACCATTACAAATGGGAAATGAGACAACCACGCAAGTGTTAGAAAATCGATGCTTAGTAACTGACTACACATTAGAATTATACGAAGATTTTTTTTTTTTTTTAAGTAGGGACTACCACTTGCCAACTAAATGAGACTTTCTAGGGGTAAAGCAAATAACATAGAACTTTGATTAAAAAAAAAAAAAAGTATTTTACCCGTTAGTGAATGGTACATGAATAAGCTGTGAATCCTTTGCAATACTCAGTAATAGAGTAGCGGTTAGGATTTTTTTGTGTGTTTATTATGTCCCAGGTGTTGACTGAGAGCTCCGTGAGTCAGTTTGGTCCCAGATGGCTTCATCAGGGAAGAACTTGAGCTAGGACTGTGAAGAATGCTGGGATTCAGATCAAGAGAAAGAAGCAGGACTTTCCACGATGCAAAAGAGAAAATTTCAGTACCGGAGGTGGAGTGTGCATTTTTGGATTGGGGACAAACAGAAGAATGAGCAAATTCAAAAGTAAAGCAAATTGTTTCTATTTTTTGTGTAGCTCACATGTCCTCTGTAGTCTCTAGGTATTACTGAAAAAGAACATTCATCCCAAAACAGGAAAAAATTTTTATCTTAAACTGGAAAACATATGGTTTCCTAGACATAAACGAGCAGGCTGACCTACATTATCCTCTTACAGGGCTTTGTGTAACTAACTATATTCATAACACAAGCTACAGTGAAACTCCACAGAAAATAAAACAAGAGTAGATCTGAGTAAATTCCTTTCACTTTGCCCTTCCTATCTCCTGACCTCCGCTATGTTCTCTACAAAACTAGCAGCGAGTTCTAAGGGGTCAGCCTGGAAGCAGCACTTTGGAATCTTAAATTCGACTTTTGGATAAACAAGAATAAAAGAACAATCAGAGAGAGACAGAGAAAGAGAGAGAGACAGAGAGACAGAGAAACAGAGAGAAATTATTAGATTTTAAGGTTCAAAAATAAAATAAAAACATGGCCTCATGCAGTGCAGACTCTCTCTAAGAGAGAACTGAACTGGGGTGTTAGTTAGAAATGGAACAACTGTGAGAAAGCCAAAATTAAACAGGAAGGAAATAAACCCATCACGTCACACCATAGAATTTTTAAGATAAAAATTCTTCCCTGAGCCTTATTGCAGGGAAACACCGATCTGTCTCTCCACCCCTAACACAAAGCTGGATTAGACAGGTAGGCATTTCTTGATTTGTTCGACAACTACAGTATGTAAGACCCCGGTCAAGGTAAGGGGCAGAGGGAAGGAGGCCAACACGTGCCCCTTGTGAGACACTCTTTCAAATAAGGATTTATATTTCTTCTACCATCTTCTGTCTCAATCTGCATTTTGTTTCTATCATCTCACTTTGATTAAAGAATCAAGGTAACCTGCTGACAGTTAAGTAATCCCTCATGCATTACACAAAGCCTGTGCTAATTCGTAGATCACCCTGCAGCCTCTTTTAATAACTAACACTGGACTTTCACATCACAGACTGCAGTGGCTCTAATGTGATCCTCCAGTAACCTTGTGAATTAACCATCATCACCATCACCATTTTACCTATCTGTAGAAAGACCAAGGATCAAAGAGGTGAAGTGGATTGCTGAAGGCCACTGGTCAATTTGGCACAGTTTCAAATCGAAATCCCATTTCTTTCTAATAAACTATTTTTTTCTGCCTCTTTGGGCGACTGTATAATTCTTCACTCACATTGGGGTGAGCAGGTTAGAGAAAGAAGCCATGTTTCAGATAGTTCATTTTGTTACTATTTGCTGGCTTCCACCAACATCTCTGATACCAGTACTAACAACTTCAGGCATCTGAAAACTTTATCTCTGCTTTTATGCCTCCATTCTCTCCCTTGCTAATGTGGAAGATTGTGTGGGCTTTGCTTGCTAATCTTCAATACTCAAGCTCCCCAGGGGTGGACCCTGCAGAGGTGATCCCCACCTCTCCCTATACAATGAGGAATTGTCCTAACAGTGCAACTGACTGAGTTTAGGAGCCAAAAGAACAAAAACTCAGAGAACGTAGTAATCCTGCAACAACAACAAAAAAGCAAACTCCAAGTATTATCAAGGGTCAGGCCCAAGCATGGAGACACTCCAGACTCTTTTGTGTGTTGGAATTCCCATTGAGACCTTCAGCCATCCTCACTGGGTTTTCAGTCTGTAATGTCTTACAGATTTCAGGGCTGGCCTCTGACAGCTCTGACATATCTGAACTAAAGCTAACCTCAGCTAGTTACTTGAAAGCCTGATAAGTTATACTATACCTGTCAAAGCCTCTCTCCACCGAGATTCTCTCCCCTTCTCCAATGGGACAACAACAACAACAAAAAAAAAAGAAGAAGAAGAAGAAAAAGAAGAAGAAAGTATATCTTCTTTATTTGACTGGCATAACCTCCTCTGCAGATTGTAATGACTGATATATTATTTCAACTCATAATTTCAAAAGAAAATATAGACTGCTTAGTTGAGAGGAAAACATCAACCCAATTTCCTCCAACTTTATAAGTTGGCCACTCTTGGAATGTAAATTCCAGGTCTGAGCTGGGCAAGAGAGAAGAAGCCATGTCTACATTGCCAAGAAATGAGACATTCCAATTTGCCCCTTCAAAATTCAACAGGTTCTCTCTAATATTCCCCACAGTGGAAGTCAATTCTGCATATTGTCACCCTCTGTCACCCATAGAATTTAACTGCAAACACTTGCCCCAGCCCTGCACCCCATTCTCGTGGTGGTGCATTTTGCTAGCCCCTGAGTCAGAATTCAGTAAGGAACCCAGAAAAGATCACAGGGAATCTTTCTGGGAGGCCCTGGAAAAAAGGAAGAACCTACTTCTCCATTCATCTGTCCCCAGTTCTAACTAGTGAAGAAATTTTAGCTTATGGAACATTTAGAAAATTAAAAACTTGCCCAGATCCCATCAGGCTTTACAGCATTTTTTTAGTCAGGTCGGTGAACACCTTTAGAGAAGGAATACATCACAACAAAAAACTGAAATCATGAATAATTTTTACCCTTTGCTAACTATTTGCTGTTATAAGACCTTGAAAAGATACTTTTCACCTTTTTGCCACAATTCTTTACCTATAAAAAAGAGGGAAGCCTACACCTTTCTTTCAAGAGTACTGATACAGGAAGTAATTTTAAAGTGCTATCGTAATATAAGAATTGCATAAATGTCAAATCACAACTGATACTGCAAATGATTTATTTCTCAGCAAATAAAATTACCCCAGCTAGACAAATACAATTATAAAAAAGAAACTTGTAAAGAGTGCTTTCGGGTTAAGTCAGCACAAATATACTGATGTGCTAGTGACACTGGAGCCGCAGAAGACATCCCTGCCTCGAGATTCGGTTGACCCTTGAACAACACGAGTTTGAAGTGTGCGGGTCCACTTACATGCAGATTTTTGAAAATAAATGCTGTAAATATATTTTCTCTTTCTTATGATTTTCTTAACACTTTCTTTTCTCTAGCTTACTTAATTGTAAGAATGCAGTGTATAATACATACAACACAAAATATGCATTAATCGACTGTATACACTGTAGGTAAGGCTTCTACTCAACAGTAGGGTATTAGTAAAGTTTTGGGAGAGTCAAAAGTTATACTTGGATTTTCAACTGCATGAGGAAGTCAGCACCCTTAACCCCAACGTTGTTCAAGGGTCAACTGCACTTCACTTTCACTATGACTTTTTATGTTTATATTGAATATATTCTCATTTTAAAATTTAAATAAAGATTTTAAAAGTGCCCCCTTTTGCCCCCTCTCCCTCCTCTTCCCCATCAGCCCTACCTGTCCTCACAGATGTAACTACTGTTAGCTGCTAGCTGTGTGTCCTGCTGGTCATGTTTGGGCCATTTACTTGCATGTGTGGATATAGTTTTTGACTTTTAAATACACAATTTCTTACTCAAGGATTAAGGTATATGACCTGAGGCACTTAAATATTAATGTGAAACCCTGATAAGAATTTAATCTCTGCAGCCGGCTTGTGCCCTTTATACAGTAGAGGCTAACTCCAGGGTAATCACAAAAGAAATCAGTACTACAGTTAACTCTCAATTATCTGGGGATTTGTTCCCCAGTCTGAGAACTCCTAAGCCTCTGCTTTTTCAACTCTGCATGGGTACCCATGTTTTGGCCATTTTACCTCTCATCAGCACCTCACCCAGAAAGTAAACTGGTTACATTCAAACACTCCAAGTATAATGGCTGTTACTTGTTACTTCTCTTATCAGTGCATTCAAAAACAGAGATTTAGGATTTTTTCACTCTCTGGTTGTCTAAAATAAGGCTTGAGTTTATCTGCAAATTCTACTTACTCATGCCCCACAGCACCTAACTTTGCTGCCCATAAACACCAAGGTTTGGCTGAAACAAGGTTTGGCTTGGGTTGAGATTTATAGGGGAGCAAAGCTGAATTTCCCTCCCTACCCTGCTCTGCTAATGTCCAGTTGGCTGATGTTCAGGGCAAGGTGCCAGGCCTCTGTTTTGGGGAAGAATCATCGAGAGAGATAGGGGCAGATGTGATTTGGCAGCTGTGTGAGATCTGGCATGTGATTTTACATGCTGTGGTGTTATATTTCTTAAACTCAATACATGCACTTAGAAGGCTGTTTATCATCATCACAGAATATCCAGGCAGCACCTACTTGGCACCAGAGACATTCTGAATGTCTCGTTAAAATAATATTTTAGTAAGAGGCCCAGGAAATGCATAACAGAGTGGCACTGCGTGGTACTAACATGTTATGCCGATATTTGCATTTAGTGGGAAATTAGGACATTCCCCTGTTTCTGATAATCAGAAAGGATTCTGGAAAGACCTAAGATACATTTTATAATCGCTTTTATTTATTTAGTGAAAACAATGCCAAGCACATATTTTGAAATACAACATTATTTCTTGAGCTAATAAAAATAAAGACACAAAAAGAAATTAGTATTAAAACTTTGTCTTCCCTTTGCCTTTCTTACTTTCTTATATAATTCGCAAATGAGGAAAGAAAAAACACTTTTTACTGTTCTTCTGAACAAAGCTGTCTTGCATGCTGCTTACAAATTTGGGGAGAATATTTTCCACCAAGGCTGAGATTTCTGATTTGTGATGACAGATTCTGGCAGCAGAGTTTTGGAAGAGGTATCTCCAGACCGCACAGTGAAACCCCAGCACTTCATTTAGCCAAGTATGCTATTATTTTGCTGTCATCAAAACAGATGCCCATGTATCACTCAAGAGAATAACTGGGTCCCAAATATTTTTTAAAGGATCCAAGTAAAACACCTACAGTCAGTTTTTCAGGAAGAAGTCAGCAAAAATAGAGCAAGAGTGGCCCCTTGTCTCTTAAAATTATCAAGTAGTTTACAAAGTTCAAGACAGGTTGATGAAGTGTATGGTTCATCTTCTGATTTTGGACAAGGAGTTTGGTTAAGGAAAGTAATGCCATCCTTTCAGGAGATTGCCTTCCTGAGGGCTGAATTTCCTCCTGTGTCAGAAGAGGGGCCAGGCCAGTGACCTCAAAGGCCCCTTGAGATCAAGAATTCTCAGGCCAGCGGGGTTTCCCCTACTTGGCCTTTTTCCCAGTAGTAAAGTTATTAGAAGATTAAGAGAGGAGAAGGGTGAGTGAAACGAGAGGTCAGCATGTTTTCGAGGTGATCATTCCCTTTACTTATGTGTTGTCCTCACACAGAGCCCAACCCAGTTCATAGAAGTTGGTTTGGGGAAACAGACACAAAGCTGACACCACATTGTCATGTCTTGTTAAAAAATGACAAGTTACTCTAGGTGTGGGTTTGTGGTGTTTTAACCAACTGGTAACTTTTTTTTTTCCTCTTCTTCATCAATACTTAAGTTTTATTAAGCAAATAATTTATTTGAGTAAAAAAATAAATAATAATAGGGATCTCTTACATTGTTGTCGTGAAGATTAAATAAGATGATAATGCGTGGTAAACCTTAACACAGTGATTGACGACAGTGAGCAATCCATAAATGTTAGCTGTTATTGCATTAGTGACAACTCACTTCTCTTTATTCACTGTAATATGTGAAGCAATTTCACGTTTTATTTCACTTCCTCCTTCAACACATATTTAATGAACACCTCCTATGATGTGCCAGGCACTGTTCTGAACACTGAGAATACAAGAGCAAACAAGAGGCAAAGGCCTTACCCTCACAGACTATCTGTTCTGGTTGAGGGACAAAATAATAAACAATAAAATGATAGAGTGAGGAGATCAGGGTAAGTAGAGATGAAATTTGCTATTGTATATGGAGTTATCAGAGAAGGTCCCTCTAGTAAGGTGACATTTGAGCGGATGCCTAAAAGAAATGAGGGAGTAGACTGTGGATATCCATGGGAAGGACATTTCAGCTGGAGGCAACAGCAAAGGTCCTGAGATGTTCAAGCAAGCCAGCAAGCCCACATGCTGCAGCCATGTGGGGTGGGAGGTAGAGAGTGGGGAGGGAGGACGTCATGGGGCTGGAGCACTGAAAGTCTGTTTTTTTTTTTCTCTGAGTGAGATGTGGCAAGGACAGAGGCCAGACAACGAAGGATGCCGTTGTCCTAATCTCAGCAAGAGAGGCTGGTTTGGTCTTGGTTAGCAGTGGAAGCATGGAGAAATGGTCAGATTCTAGATCGATCTTCGAGGTAGAGCCGACAGGATTAGAGCTAAGGAAGGAGAAAGAAATCAAGGTGACTGACTCCAAGTTTTGGGGTCTGGCAATGGGAAGGTAGAGTTGCCGTCTGCCAAGATGGGGAAGACATTTACTCAACACTTCCTGTCAGTCAGGTATCACAAATATGTCCATGTTACAGATGAGAAAGCTGAGACACAGAGAGGTTGCCTTACTGGTCTCAGGTAAAGAGATCCTCATGGACTTAAGACATAGAGAAGGCCTCAACAAATGGCGGAGCCTCATATGCTCAGATCTTAAATTAAATTAGCAAAGTAAAATATATTTCAGAAAAGTCAAGTAATGCTACTTATTTCTTAAGGCTGCTCACTGGTGCTAGATGCCCACCCCTGTGCCTGAAGGCAGGATAACTTCCTGGAAGTCTAGGTACTTCCAGTTCTCCTCATGGGAAAAGGAATCAACTGAGCTCCTTCCTAAAAGTAGCAAACCTGCTACCTCTCATACAAACCCACAGGTAGGATAAGAGAAGAAAGTTTAATAGCTCTGGAGTGTGGGGTGGGGGACATGCAGAGAGTGCAGGGGTTTGTCTAGGTGAGGAAATCTACAGGGACAGGACTGAGGAGACAGAGAAGAGACTCTGCACCTACAGAGAACAAACTCAGGGACTGAACTCCCACAGGCGTCCAGAATTCTCGCACGCATAAATCCCACAGCCCCCGATGCCATGAGTCCTGCTAATGTCTCCATTTTCATGGGAGGAAAGCAGGGCTGGCAGAGGGGAGGACACTTGGCCAGAGGCTCCCACAGTCTGTGAAGGCAGAGCCAGCACTGAAGCCGGGTCGGGGTGAGCCTAGAGTCTGCTCTGCCCACTTCTCTATGCTGCCTCCCAGGACAGAAACTGGAAAAGTGAAAGTCGGACGGCCCAGCACACGGCATGACTGCTTGTCTTAGGGGACACTGAGTTTACTCCATGTACCCTCAAACCTCACTACCTCACAAAGTTAAGAAATTTGGGATGTGGACGGGGGTATCAGCAACTAGATTTGGACCACCATCTTGTTAAAAATAAAGCTTTTGACCAGTTTACTGGAGACAAATGTAGCTTCGAATATGAGCTACAGAGTACCCAAGAGCCCATTAGCAAGACTGGGGTTACTCCATTAGGGTTTCTTCAAGAAATAATTCTACCTTCTCCACCCAGCTAGAGTGTCTCCAGTCTACTTAGGAGGAAGCTGCCAAGAGGTTTGGTTCTCAGAGAGGAGAGAGAACTGCATCAATCAAAAAAGTATTTATTCAGTGCTGATATGTCCAGAACTGTGATAGGCCAGCAAGAAATCCTGGTCCCTGTCACCAATTTGTTTATAATCTGGCTAAACAGAGATGGACTCACATAAAATACTTTGTAAGTGATCCACTAAGATTTCACCAAAGGCTAGCCCAGAATGGATACTTGACAAAGTACCCATTTGTTGTGGAAATTCTTTGTTAAAACTTGTAGTTCAGATAGAGAGGTTCGGGGCCTTGGAGTTGCTGGGAAGTCTCTGTGGCTCAGGGTCAGAAAGTGAGATGTGTGCTGGATGAAGAAGGTTTAGGACGAAGGAAAAGTATGAGCAAAGCTTTTCTCACCACTGAGTCCCGGGAAAAGTAGATAATTGTGTATAGTCTTAGGTCTCAGTTGAACACTGATTTCTGTTGTGCTGTATAGATAAATGTCCTCTGACATTGTATCTTAATGGTATAATGACCTATGGCCGAAAAGAAATAAATAAAACAAACAAAATAACCATTTTGTTCAAAACAGAGATTGTATTAGGGGGTATCGAGAAATCCTGTGACTTGCTTGCCTACCATTGGAGAGGTCCAGTCACTGGATGGAGAAGGTGTCCTTGTTGGCAGGATCTACACAGGGGGATTTACCCTAAAACTAAAGAAGCTTAAGCTGAGGGATCTCCCCCCTCTACCGCCCCCCACCCAAGAGTGTGTTTATATGGTCGATGTTTATAAACTAGACAAAAACAATTTATCTTAAAATCAGTCAGTTAAGACCACTTTCTGTTTCCACTCCTACTTTTCTTTTGCTTCTCTGTTGTCAGAAGGCCTTGGGGGAGTTCCACATTTGTGAGATGCGCAGATGAAGATACACTAAGGGGACATTTATTTGGGGATTAGTTGGATACCTTGATTGGCTTACAGTTACCTCTGTGTATACTTACGGTATTGCTAAGCCATCTTGGTATAGAAATGGCTTCTAGGAACACTCCTACCACTCTCCCTGCCTAGTTTTGTGATGGAAAGGGGCAAGACCAAGGGAATTGCAATACACTCTGTCCAGTGGTGCCTGGCACCTGAAGGACATGGGTTATAGAAGGAAAAGAAGTTTGAAATCAATGAAGGCAGAAGCTGGCTTGTGAAAAGTTCTTCCACTCATCAGACATGTAAATGGTAAGGCAAAGATTAGTTTCTCATTAACGCCTAGTCAAAATGGAACTTCTCTCCTGTCAAGGTGGGGGGGTTGGGCGGCGCAGAGCATCAGCATGTGATGGAGTTCCTTAATAAAAAGATGCTTTTTTTTCTGGACTTGGAGATGTTTATAGTCTGTTTTCTTACTGGGATTTGTTGTGATTTCTTTTTTTATTCTAAGTAAAAATTTACTTCATGTCTACGTTTGTATTTATTTTCTATTGTATTTTTCTTTTTGCCTAGAGGGTATCCCAAATTACATAAGTTCCGGGCCCAATAAGATCTTGATCCGCCTCTTAAATGTCCAGAGTACCTTATATACCTGAAAAATAACTTGCCAGAACCATGGAAGACACTAGTTGCTGTTTTTCTGGTGGGGAGGCAGAGTATCACGATGTTTTGGAGCAGGGACTCTGCAGCCAGACCGCCAGGATTCAAGGCATGAACCATGGTGCTTTAGAAGGTACTTCATAAGTGTTACATTAGTATTGCATTAGACTGTCATCTCTTGTCCCAAATATTTATTCAGATACAATAATTTGCAAGATATAGAATTTTAAAAAATAATTTGTAACCATATTTTACACACAGCAATTTTTAACTGAAACACTTTAAAAGAATGGATTGAGACTTCACGCTCATTCTGTTTCACTGCACATGGTAGTGTGAGGACAGAGTGCAAGTGTCAGATGAATTCAGCTTGAATAAGCAGCGTGAGCAAGAGAGAATGAATATGTGAAGGTCAGAGGTCTGTTCAATAATACAATGATCCTCCCTTGCCTCAATGGTAAGGCCAGGAGT
This sequence comes from Pteropus vampyrus, assembly GCF_000151845.1. NCBI lineage: Eukaryota > Metazoa > Chordata > Mammalia > Chiroptera > Pteropodidae > Pteropus > Pteropus vampyrus. Next base: position 5,932,239 of record NW_011888836.1, read on the forward strand.
GGTTATGGTAGTAACAGGCCTTTAATTCACTAAGAGGATTTTGCTGACCCCTTGTGGAAGAGAGAGGTTGGTACACTCAATGAAAATCCCAGTTCGGGGGAACTTTCCTACAATCCCTCAAAAAAAAATTCAAGGAGATGAGAGAAGAGGCAGATTACCAACAGCCCAGGTTCCTTCCATACAACTTGAAACTCTCATTTACAGTTATTTCTCACATCAACTTTTTTTCCTGACACACATCAGAGCTCTCATCCCAGGTAAGTGTATGATGTCAGGATTACAGCCTTTGTTTAAAAAGGAAGGGAGTAAGGGAAGATGAAAACAAAACCAGTTTGGGATTCTAGCACAGTTACTAACTAAAGGAAAGACTATGAGCAATTTGTTTAATCTCTCTGAGCCTCCCTATCCTCATAATGAAATTCAGTGTTAATGATTGAATTGGATGATGTCTATAAAGTGGCACATAGTAGGTACTAAATAAGTGTTTATGTTGCTATCATTAAACACATTGAGGTTCTATTTACTGATTACCCTGATGCTCATTACAGTTACTTCGTACTTCTGTATAAAAAACATCTTTTAAAGAGAGAGAAAAGAAGCTTCTCTTCAATGGATAATTTCCTCAGTTGAGACCAGGTCTGATAGAGTGAGTCTCTGACAACACAAACAGGCAGAAAACATTTCTTGTCCAAGAAGGTTGGTTTCCCCTGAGCAAGCAGAATTCCAGGAATGGGAGGAGGTGGAAGGGGCACAGAGAACACCACCTCCCTTCCCCAGTGAAGCCAGCAGGATGGTCCTGGGCTCTGGCGTGTGTCTTCATTTATCTTGCCATAGGAAATGCCTGAGACTCCACTCAGAAGTAACTGTTCTTAGCTATGACTGGAAGGAGACAATTCCTATTCGCCAACCTGCAGTTTGAGATTCCTCATGTTTTGGAATAAGAAGCCTTCAGCATTCATGAGAGGATGGGCTCTCCCAAGCCAAACTTGTCGTTAAAGTACAATATTAACTATTGAGTTAAAATAGAGGCAAGATTAAAGTGGAAAGGGCTGTCAGAGTGACACCAGGTAGGATGCTTCTGAAATTATCCAGGAACAGATGAGTCCTTGACAAAGTCAGTGAGAGTGGAGATGAGAACTAGATTCAAGAGACACTTCCAAAGAAGCAATAACAGGATCCAGCAAATAAGATGTGATAAAAAGTAGTCAAATATGACTGAAATTGCTAGTTTAAAAAAATGGGTTAGTAATAGTATTAAAACAAGTATATTGGAAATAGTCAACTTAAGATTGGGGCATACTAGGTTTGAGGTGCCTGGCTATCTATTCAAATACACTAAAGGAAGCTGGAAATAAGAATCTTAGGATGTAGAATCAGGTATCTTCTAATAGCATGTAATATGTCAGCATTTTTATAAAACAGAGATATCATTAACACTTTCCTCTAGAAACATTCAAAATTTGAGCAAATTATTTCAAGCTTCATCCCACATGCATAAACTGGGAACTGCCTACAAACCACTTCTGTTAATCTTGGTGGGTTTAAATTAACCTCTCAGTAAAATCGTACCCATTCTCTAAATCTACTGTTAAGAACATTTTCTCTACAAGTAGAATATTTAGTAACGCAGGCCGAAATTCTCAACCACACTGTAGTGGGCAGAATAACAACAGCCCCTACCCCAAAAGATGGTCATGTCCTAATACCTGGAACCTGTGAACATGTTACATTTCATTGTTATAAATGGTATAACAAAAGAGACTAAAGACTGCCAGTGGAATTAAGATTATCAACTAAAATTGAAATGAAGTGATTACCCTGGATTATTTAGGTGGGCCCAAAATAAAAGTGGAAACGAGGTAAGGATGAAAGGAGGCCAAGGAATGTGGGCCCTAGAAACTACTGAAAGAGCAAAGAAATGTACTCTCTCCAAGAGCATCCGGAAGCAACACAGCCCTTAACAACATCTTGATTTTAGCACATGGAGACGAGCGTCAGACTTCTGACCTCCAGAACTGTAAGATAATAAATTTCTATTGTTTTAAGCCACTATGTTCATGTCAATTTGTTACAGCGGCAATACAAAACTAATACTCTTGTACTAAAATATACATATTGAGCATATAATCTTTCTGAATGTCTTTCAGTACGGTTGTTCATGGTCAGTAACCACAGGCTCTCTGATTTGGTTCTCTGTTTTCCTATTAAACCAGGGTTAACTTCTTCTACGAAAGCTTTTCCCAAATCTTATGTGATGTTCCCTTCAAGATACTAATTGTTCTGTGGAAATAAAGAAGAGAGAGAGGAAGGGTGGATAATACTCTCAAACATGAGAAATAATGAATTATTTTCTTAAAAATCTGCCTCTCAGAAAGTTGCTGTATCTAAGAATGCAGGAACTTGGTACAAAGGGGTACTTAAAGCATGAACGCATTACATTTGATTGGAGCAGGGGTCCCCAACCCCCAGGCCATGGGTTGGTACCAGTTCATGGCCTGATACAAACCAGGCCACACAGAGGAAGTGAGAGGCGGGTGAGCGAAGCTTCATCTGTATTTGCAGCTGCTCCTCAACACTAGCATCACCGCCTCAGATCATCAGGCATTAGATTCTCATAGGAGCACTGGTCTCTGGTGCCAAAAAGGTTGGGGACGGCTGAGTTAGAGCATTAGTGCAAAGGCAGCACTGCCTAACAGTCTCATCAATATGTCACCAGCTCTGTAATTGGTCTCTGTTCTTGGTCTTGTATTATACTTTTTTTGCATTATGTTTATCTCTTGTCCTTACCAAAATAAAATGAATTTATCAACTGGTCTTGTTATAAAGAAAAAAAACTATTAACTAAATGATCATTCTTCAGCAATGAATTTATCTGAGAGATCATTTTTGATGTTCTACTTTAATCCATGCACTTATACGCTGTTAAACGCCTATCATTGCTCTGCAATGCACCACTTAAAAGTTTTCACTGTCAGTAAGTTTGTGAAATGCTACACTATAAAACTAATAATTTTAACTTCTGTGAAGGATGAATAACTGTTAAATGATAAAAAATATATATAAATCAGATTTTCTAAAATGGCTTTATTTTTAAAACCTATACAGTTTCAATTTAGTAAACTATTGCCATGAATTATCCATTTGTACAGCAACAAAAAAAAGAACACAAAAACAGAGGTTATCCAAAAATAAATTCACAATTTTGAAGTTGAAATACAGATGCTTTTTTCAAAGAAACAATTAAAAAATTCTTGTTTCATATGGTTTTCCTTCTAAACATCCAAGATACACATACTTGATCTTTTCAACTAAACCTAAACAATCTCCCAGTAACTTCACAAATAAGTATTTCTATTAACTTGAAAAATAAAATAACCCCCAAACCATTCAATTACTAGTCACAAAATGCTAACAAAGCCAAATAAATCATTGCTTTAAAATGTTTACCTCTTGAAAATGAAATCTACATCTGAGTTCTAAAGAGGAATAAACTTTTTATAGAAGAAGTCGAATCTTCCTAATTGATTTATTTTCTATCAAATTTATCTTATTCTGACTACTTTCACAATATATCTTAATCCTGAATGAGTGGAAGGTGTTAAAATATGAAAAGCTTCTTTGGCCCTTTAGATAGAGGTACCTTAATGTAAACAATTGTAATGAGAGCCTTCTAGATGTAGATACCTATGTCATGTTGAGTTGGAGATGTATGCCCTTGTTTCTCAGAGATATAATTTCCTTCCTAATAATAAAAGATTTGATGTACTGGTTTTCAAATGCTTTAAGAATCAAAATTCATGTATATTCCTATAAAGAATAGTTGCAAAAGATCAGAGGAAAGCATTATATAATGATATTACATCACAGGTTTTATTAATGGTAAATGTTTGCATTTATTTTTAAAAGCTTAGCTCTTGCTAAGCATTTTTAAAAACAAAAGCTAATATGCAAAAATCATTTGCCATATATAAACTATATTCACAAATAAGACTCTAATTTCAATCAAGTGAAAGCTAAAAACCACTGGAAAAAATACAAAGCAAAACACTGCTGAGTCAAAATGCTTTATATCATTGAATATACTGTGTTTAGAATGACACAAGCATACTGAACTTAACAAAAATAATTTTGTGGATTCGATCTAAGTAAGACTAGCATAAGAATGACATGCAATTCATGATTCCCCCGAAAAAATTTTCTTTTAAACCAAGTCACTTGAACAAAATGTCTCTTTTCATTTGAGGGGAAGACCATCTGTGTTTACCAAACATATCATCCTTTCATATAAAATAGCAATCTGAGCCCTATCTCCTCTTCCCTGATGCTACTTATACATGACTTTGCATAATGATTTAACATCGAATTACTTTTCTGGTAACAGTGTCATGGCCATAAATAATCATGTTTAAAAAAAAAAAAAATAACTATCAAGTACAAATCTAGAAAACTTCCTTTAAAGAATTACCCAAACTCAGCACACATACAGTACACAAGCTAAGCAATACAACTTATAAACGTGTGTATGATGACACACCACACCAAAGGATGCCTTCTATAAAGTTTTAATAAGTGTTGCCAAGTTAATAATTCTTTCAAGGCACTGAAGAATTATGTAGATGGATTTCCCAAAATATAATTAACAATTGCTTAAACTGTTAAAAAGCCCTGAGTCAGAACTTTCGATAGCTTCCTGAAAGTACAGATTTCAGACAAAATGGCATATTTATTTTATAGAAAATTACAAGACCATTTTGCTTTATGGAGGAACGAAGTCCTGTTTATGAAACAAAATCAAATAGACTGTAGAGGAAAAGTAAAATATTCAGAAATATTATCTTTCTTACACATTTTATACATGTCAATTATAACTTGTAGTTATGGATTTAGGCACCAAATTGATGTGGCAAGTCACCTTTCCTATGCCTACTGCTTAAATCCTCAAAATAAAAATTTTAATTTTAACCTTGGGTTTCCATCTCCTCCTTAGTCACAAATATGAATAAATGCTGGGAAAGTAATACTCTGACAGAAAAAGAGGTAGAAAATGCCAATGTAGCAACTCACAATTTTAATTCATCAGCCCCATTATCTAGTTCATATTTTTATACTCTAGTTACACCTGCTAACCATTTATCAGTAAATTGAATCTTAAAGGATTTTCCCCTTCACTGTAGCAAAGCAATGTACACATGAGACAGCACTGAAGTTTTTCCTCAAATTTAATGTTTTAAAGAAGTACAACTGTAATTATTAATACTGTTATAGTTATATATATATATATATATATATATGTTAAAGTTCCAAGGCTATATATGATTATCAAGTAATATCGGTAAGCATTCCTATCATAATAGTCAAGCAAAAAAATTAGGTTGCTTTTTGAGAGAAAAAGTATTTTGAAACAATTACAAGTAGACTTAAAGACAAATGACATTTTCAACAAGGCACACATAATTTGTGGAAATCTTTTACCTTCCCAATTTAGTACAAATTCAAAGCTAACCTAATTCTACCATTTAAAATGTGTTTTTTCCCTCTGGTTCAAAACAAAATCAAATTACAAACCCTTCCAATTAACAGACATTTAAAATCTAGTCAGTTATGACTGATGATAAGTGGAAGAGAAGAAATTCTGTCATCCCTCAAATTTTAGGAACTTGATGTTTATCATGACTTTATCTTGCAAACACAAACTATTAAGATAATTCAGGTGTTTCTTTTTATATTTAATCAAAATTCTATTCCACTGGGAGGGGGGAGCAGAAGAAATTTGTTGTTTAATGGGTAGAGTTTCAATTTTTCAAGATGTGATCTGTTTCACAACAATATGAATTTATCCAACACTACTGAACTGTACTGTACATTTAAAAATGGTTAGGATGGTGGATTTCATGTTATGTGTTTTTACCACAATAAAAAAAAATTCTATTCTAAAATTCAATTTTTACACAAATTATAACTATAAAATATTTTAGACACTCCAAGAATATGAGTTCTTCCTTTTGAATTTTTTTTAAAAAGCGAGCTGCATTAAAGCCTATAATTTACAAAGCAATTGTCAATCTCCACTGAAAACTGGCTGAAAGACTCTTTTTATTATTCAAATATACTCTACTTCCTGATTTAATTAAATCTACAAGATCTTCCTTTTTTCTTCTAAATTCAATGACTTTTCTTTCTTACTTGCTGCAACCCCAGCTGTCCTCCCTTATCCAACCCCATCACTAATTCTTCTATTCATAAGTTTAACTAATTCCTAGTCCAAAATTCATAAAATAGATCAGCAACTGGGCAATACATACATAGACAGTATATATTTACCATGTAAAAATGAAGTAAGCTTTGAAATCTGAATTGAGCAAATCTTAAGCAGCATGCATTTCAATATGCTAAAACGGTTTTACAGGCTAAAGCCATCAAAGATATAAATCTAAGTATTTTCAACATTATCAATTAATTGTATGCCTCAGTAGCTAGCTAGTCAATTTGCAATGTTTAAAATAACAAATAACCAAGCATAATTCAGCCAGCTACACTAAACACTTGTCTATTATCCCTATACTAATACAAAAAGATCTTCTCTTGAAAAACCTTCTTGCTCCCAACAAAATTAATTATGTATATAGTATAAGTATCAGTAAGAATGTTAAGTTATATGAAGAAAAACAATTAGAATAGCACCAACTATTAAGTTGTGTATATGTTTTGGGTAACAAAGCTGACAATCTTAGAAGAATAAAGGAGACAATGTGATAGGACTGAGGGGGTAGAAAGAGAGAGTCCAAATACTACTTAATGACAACTCTTCTGAAACATTAGGAAGAAATGCTATCACTATTTTTGAATCTCTTCTCTTCATCTATATCATATTACTTCAAATACATAATGGCTGCATGATAAATTCTGCATGTGCTAAGATGTTGACCAGTTTTTTTTTAATATTGTGTTATCTAGTCCCTGAAGTCCAATAAATACGTTTTTGAATGAATGCATGTCAGTTTTGGGGGGGTTTTTGTAATGATTTTAGGAAAAGTAAAAACTCTTTCAGGCACAAGATAAAGAGATGACAATGAGTAGGAAAAATACCTAATTGGGAAAGTACTGCTGAGAGACATATATAATAAGAGGTAGCAATTTCACAGAGTTAGAGGAAAGTCACTTAAAATATTAAGTTCTTAATCTTATTCTCCCTCACAATCCCAAAATAAATTTAAAATAATTTTTAGGTGCTTGAAAACACGAATAGAGAAAGATTTTCTATTCATTAAATTTCGAAGTGGTACAAATACAGAAAATCCACAAGTACATAACACTATATAGTTACTTTATGACTTTTGTAAAAGTTTATAAGTTATTATATTTTTTTAACATGGTAGAAATAAACTAGACTGGAAGATGAAATTGCCTTTTAGGAATATAAGTTTTAGCACTGCAGCTCAGAAGATAAATAAAAAGGATTTAAGTAAAGTAGAGCTCTAGACCATAATTTGGCCAGCTAAACTAAACATACAATTCTCCGGTTGGCCTAACTATGCATGAGTCAGCCAGGTGCTCCCTCTTTACCAGCTGATCTACTGGAAAAGAGATGGGTGGGTGGCCTATGGCATGGAAGAAAAGGAAAATTCTGACTTTTGCCATTTTCAAACCTGAAAGAAAACAGTCTATTTGTCTCTTTATGTGAACATCTTTAGTCAGATGTCCTATCTTTTTATAGCTTCAAATTATGGCTTAAAGAAGTCTCAGTGGCCCGTTATTAGATAACTGAGTAGTCAATATAAATTTTCAAATGTAAATTTATAAAAATTTTACTGTTCTAAATGTTAAGTTACTCAGCTAAGCACAGATACGGAATTATCAAGACTACAAAATCGGCCAGCAAAGCTCTCCATTTTCACCAGGACTTGCAAAGGCAATAGTCATTTAACAGCCAGAAATCAGATACTGAGGGCTAGAGACTGTGTACTTTCAAGGCTAATCATTGTAGCAGAAAAACTGACATAGGAATTAGATTCAAAGAAGGAAAAAAACTACAAAAAAGATAATGACCCTTAGGAGTAAGCTTATACACAGTATTGTAAACAGCTGATATTTTTATGATCTAGCAGCAATGAACCCCAAAACACCTATTTATGTGTATTCATCCTAAATATTGTAAGATTACTCATGCAGAGAGAGAAAATGATTAGATGCTCTAAAGTCAAAGTTTCAGGGGGAAAAAGTCTACATGTAATTAGACATATTTCTTGTAAATGTCCTAGTCACTCTTTCTAAAATAAGTATTTATTATTAGGTTATTTACTATGTCTTGAATATCGTTGGCGGTTTAATAATATCCTCATCTGTAGGTATAAAGAGAGACTGTTTTCTTTATAGTAAGCCTTACTGAGAGAGAATGGAAGCAAGGCCTACGATGAAGGTAAAATCAGTAACACTGTTAGAATTAATAGATATGTAGAAGAAAGGATTGCTGCCTTTGGACACTGCATTATCCTTCTCAGATCACTGAAGTACTACTGTTCAGTATATTAGAAAAGCTAAAATGATAAACTCAGAGGCCGATGAGGGGACTATCATTTCACTAGGCAGATCAAGCCTGGATAAGTAACCACATAGAAAACTGACACATACTTTTTACAAAAATTTTTTTAAGGCTGGCTGAAAACAGTGTATAAATTAATATAAGGAAGGTAACTGTCAACAGTCAATTAATAGGTACTCTTTTATTGAATAATTTCCCTCCCTTCAGTTCCCCACTATGATTAATTATTTTTCCTTTTCTTATCAGTCATTTTGAAACTGGCAATTGGATTCAAGTTTCCTTTTCCTTTTAAATCTAGAAAATAAGCTAAATGCAAAGTCATTATTCTCTCATACTATGCTTCCATTTACTGTAAGAATCCAGAAACAACCATTTCTATAACTTTATGTTCACCTAAAAAGAGAATTCTCTCTTAATATTCCCTTAATATATGTAACATAATGGTTTGACTTGCCCCTTTCATCTGATGCATGAACTGAGTACCTGTGTCAAGTCACTGTATAAAATCATGATAAACTGAAAGAGAGCAGATCATAAGGAAGTGTACTTTCTGAGGTCTAACAAATGTATAAGCCATCAAGAGAAAATGCAATAAAAACAAAAATAACAGATCTTTAAAGGATTTTCCCCAGAGAAGCCAAAAGTAAATTATCTATGAATTGCACAGAGTTGATGTTTCAAATTAAAACTGAAAGAAAAAGAAGGAAAACAAACCCCCACAACTTTCAAGCACTATTTTGTAGAGTTTTTTGTTCTGGTACATTTACAGTCTAATTATACTCTAGTAAAGAAACTATGATATTAAAATTAATTCATTAGAACCCCCAACTAGCTTAAAAGCTTACTAAGATCTCATGACCAAATACCTTAGCTAACAAAACACACTGAGTTCTTGTTAATACAAAAGAATCCTTCGTTCAATAGCCTTGCGACAAATAGGACATTCACTCATTCGGTCTCCACAGAGCTGGCACGTTCCATGGCCACAGAGGAAAATCATATTCTTCAGGCGATCCAAACACACAGGGCACATTGTCTGCAGTGAGATAACAAATAAAGTAATAAATGCTAAGACATTTTATATTTTGAAAGTGTAACATGTGACAGCTCTATAACATCATTGTCTTTTGTTTTAGTCGAATAATCTTTTATTGCTTAAAAAATTTTTATTTAATTTTTAAGTAGTTAAAATGTCATCTCTATTTTATAATAGAAATATTGGTTGTACTGTCAGAATAGTATAAAAGGCACTATATAAAACAAATACAACATAAAATAAATACTATATAATAAAACAAAAAATGTAAATGCCAAAATCTAATAGAAAATGGGTAAGAATAGCCCCATTTGGTCTGATTCAGATTCCTCAACTCTAAGTACTATGCTGTTCTTGTTCTTGAAAATAACAAAATATAATAGGCCTACTGGGAGAGAGAGGAGCAATATAGAGGTATCGCTAAGAACACATGCCAAGCACTATGCTGTGTGAGATACAATCTCAGTCCTATTATCACTCCCACTTTAAAAAAAGAGGAAACTAAGGCTTAGCGGAGCTAAAAACTTCCCCAAGGTAAGCCATACTGTGAACTCGGGCCACGCAGCCCAGAGCTCTTGCTTTGAAACATTATGCTGTACTCCATTACTATCCATGTAGATCCCTTAATTAAAAACAATTCACCTTTGTTATGTATTAATAAATGTAACTTCGAACAGAGATTCATGCACATGGACTACAGATTAGTGGTTACCAGAGGGTAGCTGGTGGAGGAGGAAGGGGTAGGTAGACAGTTAAAGGGGGTCAAATATAGGGGGATAGGGGGAGGGTGAAGTGGGTAAAGGGGATCAAATATTTGCTATCTGAAGCAAACTGGACTTTGGGTGGTAAACACACAATAGAATATACAGATGTCAAATTATAATGTACACCTGAAAATCATATAATTGTATTAACCAAAGTTACCCCCAATAAACTTAATTTAAAAATAATAAGTATGACAGGTACATTCTAGGATATCACATATTTATTCACAAAACATTTTATTTTTGTAAAAAACATATTCTACCTTAACATATAATATTTCATTCTGAAGTATACTTTCCCCAAGTAACACAGACATGAAATAGTTAAACAAGAATATCTATTTCAATGAACTAGACCAAAAGCCTATACATGAAAATGTAGTTACCAATTTTGACAATACCAGAAATCACTGTGCAGGGAAGGGAAGGGTTGGAATTGTAGTCTAACTTGTTAACCCCACTCTTCCCAAGTAATTTTTCACATTTATCTATCAAGTTTTAAGAAGCAAAGCTGTAGAAAATCATATTTTTTTTATTTTAAAAAGCCAAACCAGCTTTTTAGTGTCATTAAAAGTTTCCTTCCCATTAAATTTTCAATAGTTCTATGTAGATAATTAATCACTCTTATTTTCAAAAGTAAATACATATGTGCAGCCTGGGTTAAGTTACTTTAAGTTAATACATCCATAAGAGCATATGAAATTAATTTTTGTCTATTAAAGAGACATTGGGATAATAGAAAAATTAGAGATTTAAAATTTTAAAAAGAGAGTTATTCAGATGCTTTCTCTTGGTAACCTTGAAGGGGTCCCTGCAGGAAATCCCATCATTCCTCAGAAAATAAATTTTAAGTGTTCAAATACTTTAGTGAAAACTATTGGTAATGAAGATTATTTAAGGAAGAAGAAACTTCTGTGAATGGTAAACTCTGGATAAAGGTAGAGCTGAATTATTCTTTTAGGATCCATAATAGAGTATCATTATTCATTATAAAAACAATTTTAATTCACAATTAAGAGATAAAATGCTTTTCACAGATGTGTTCAAAAATCAGTTTTAACTTTCTATTAGTGTTTTATAAAAAAGGAACTGAGATTCTACAAAGCTTCAAATTTTAAAAAACGTTTTATTTTAGAGTGAAATATGTTCCTATTTTCATATTCCTGCATTAAGAACTTGTAAATCTATATTTAACTTTACTTATTCACTAAATAATAAGTATGACTAGGTGCTGGATTTCAGAAGAAAAACTGGCCCAATCATAGGGTTTTCACCTTTTCAGATGCATGTTTAAATTCCTAATAAATATATACATTTATACTAAATTAGTTATCACAAGGTCATTAGTTATCCCGGGTCACTATCTACTGACTATGCTACTTTCTTATAGAAAACACAAGAGTGACGACTCTGACAACTGTGTGGTGACACTGATGTGACTGCCAAACTAAAGAAATAACACTCTTTGCAGCTCAATCCTTTGAATTAAATCAGATTTAATGTTGGGTCCAATGAATGGTAAGGTTAGGGAAAAAAAAGACTTTCTTAACATATATCTACAAATTTTAGCTAATTTTTTCTTTATTTCATTGTTGCTTTTATTAAACATTGAGTAGATATAAGAGCACTTCTGTTGGTGTGTATAAAATATGAAGACTATGACCACCACCCAGTTTAAAGCATGGATACTGCCCTTTCCTTTAAAGCCCCTCTGTATGTCCTCTCCAGTCCTTTCCACCCACCCACCTCTCAATGATAATCACTATTCTGAATTTTTCATTTATCGTTCCCTTTTGTGTGCATGTGTGTGTGTACTTTTCTGAAGTATCACATCTATACAGAAAACTGCACAAATCATAAGTGTACAGTTTAAAAGTTTACAAACTGATCAAACGCATGAACTTAATACTTAAGAAATGGAATATCAGTACTCTAGAAAATTCCCTTATGTCCCCTCCCAGCCATCTCAGCCAATAAAACCATTATCTTTAATTTTAAACACCATCTGTATGATTTTTTCCCCCAAGTTTGCATCTTCAAACAATATTTCATTTAGTTTTAATAGATAATGGCAAATTTTTCCAAAGTACTTTTACTAATGTATATTCCCTCCAGCATTATGAGTGATGGCTGTTATATATTCTGCCTGAACACTAGATATTGACAGTTTTTAACACTGAGTTTTTCCCTCAGTCTGGTAGGTGGCAAAAGATACCTCATAATGGTTTTAATTTTCATTTCCTGATTATTAATGTGCTTGAGCATTTTTTCCTATTATTGGTCACTTGTCTGTTACTTATTTTAGAAAGTGCCTGAGTAAATCTTTAAATCAGATTTTACCTATTGCAACTATTCAAATGCTATACATGATGTACTAATATGAACTGCGCTCACTAAAGAAAATACTAGTAATTTTATAGAAAAAAAAAAAGATATGCCACTTAGAATCACTGTTTACCATGAAGAAATCATCATCACCTGCTCTTTAATGTCCTGTAGCTGCTGCTGCAACTTCTGCACGTCTGCGTTGACATTGGTATTATCCTTGTCTTTTTGTAACACTGGGATATTTCCACTTGCTATAATACAGATTAAAAATTTTAATGTTATGACTTTTGACAATGATTTTTTATTTCTAAAGTTAATACTGTTCTGTTAAAAATAAGACTATTATTAGAATCTTCTTTAAAATTTTGTTTTTACATGTGGACAACAGATACAGTAGTGACATTCATGTCATACTCTTTCATTTATAATCTTCGAAAAGAAATGTTTACATATTAATTTTTAATTATATTTAACAGTGCTAAACAATAATCTACATACAGACTTTTGGGTTTTCCAAGGCTCTACTTGCTTCTTTGACAAGCTCACAAATACATTTTATGCTTGTTTTTTCTGTTCCTGCACTGTACGAACCCAAGAAGGTAAGCAGCATAACATCTTAGCCAGTTTGGCAGCAATACTTAACCGAAAGTCTCTTAGATGATATTTATGAGAACAAACAAAAACCTAGCCTCCTTCCTTTATTCCCAACTCTCCTTGCTATTACTGATCTAAGATGAGGAACTCCATGAAAGAAAGGCCATGATCAGTGGTCTGCTAAACAAAGAGAAATTTTTATTTCATTTTTCCTACTCTCTAGATTATTGGTCTTTTACTCAATCTTTCTCTGGAATTTTCATTTTGCTCTATGGGTGATAAAGACAAAAATCCCTGGGTAGGAGTAGCTGCATCTATATACAGAACAAAAAAATCAAAGACACCATCCAGCTTATATCTAGTGCAAAGATGAAAAATATTTTTACAAAGCTGTACCATTGAAAAGATGGTAAGTGAATAATTAACTTTTCATCTTTCCACTTGTTCAGTTTATCTAGTTACTCTGTCCCAACTTACCATTTCATAAAATACTCAACTGCACTAGGTAAACCTGCTAGATAAAAGAATGAGGTTAATACTTGTGTGAACTGAAAAAATATTTTGTAATATGATGTTCCCTCAAGATACACAACATACACTAAACTTTAACTTCAAAAGAGATAGCAAATTTTCTTTAAGCAAGAATCCAATAATATGCTTTATGTCACAGGTTGAGGTTTCTTAACAGACTAATGTTTAAAGTTCTATAATTATATCACAAACTAGAAAAGTATTTCAGGTTTCTTGTAATGTAACAAGAGCAAAACCATATGTGTTCCTCTATAAATTCAGGTCATATACCTTATGTTTTTTACAAGGTCACAGTGTACTATATGTGAGAAGTTCAGGAAAGTCCCAACCAGAAGGCTAATGCTTAAGAAAATCCACTTACAGATATCATCAGTGGAATCTTCTGAACTCTTCCCTCCACAACACATAATGAAAGGCACTCTTCGTTCAACTACTGCCCGACACTGCACACATTTTTTCATCAGGCTAGCACAGTCTGGAAAATAACAACAGGAGACTTCTTACAAAAGAGAACATAAAGAAGAGGGTTGCCTTTCTCTTCTCATTCTTAAAACTTAAATTTAACACTGAGATAAACTACAGCCTGCTTGCCAAACCCAATCAGTTGCCTATCTTTGTAAATTAAGTTTTTATGGAAAACAGTCCCACCCAGTCATTTACATATTGTGTATGGTTGTTTTGACACTAAAACTGCAGGGTTAAATAGTTGGAATTTAGTTACTATGCAAACCATGTGGCCCACAAAACCAAAAGTATTTATATGACCCTTTACAGAAAAACTTTGCTAACCCCTACACTATGGCAACTTAAATAACCTGAGTTCTTTTAACTTAAGACAGAACTCTCTTTCTACATGCACTCTGACAGTTGACAATAGCCATTATACTAGTCTCTGGTAAACAGAGACAATTACTCATGGCAGATGTTACAGTAGAAAACCTGGATCCTTTCTTTAGTTTAGGAGATGTCTATCAGAGTAAAAAACAAACAAACAAGGCTAAAGCAAATCTATGCCAATGAGATTAATCTATCATACAATTTGTATAATATGTTAGCTAGATACATTAAAAATCAATGCCTACTGACTGAACTATTTTATAATAGGAAATGCCATTTTTTACCTTGGACCCATTTACATAAGGTATAAGTTATTAAACATGTTTAAAATCCTTCCTTGACACATGTAAAAAACAAAAGGAAGAGGAGAATATTAATATTGAAGAGTGTTTATGAGCTTGGAAAGAACAAGTGAAATATATAAAAGCAAAGTTAAAAATGTTTCTTCAACTTTAATATTATCTTCACAAAGAAAAGATTTCTGTAAGTTCTCTTGACATAGAGGTTAAGAATGCTTAAAGCAACCAGAAATTATAGCCTTGAATGGATGCTGTGGGTGGTTCACTAGTGGGGAAAATATGCATGAGAGGCAATGTGAAGGTGATGATAAATGAAGATGTGCCAATTTTACATGTGAAAAAGGGTTAGACTAAACGTTTCAACATTCATTTTTAGAAATAAATTTCTATTGTGTGAGATCATTTTATGCTAATACAAATGAAATCAAAATTCCATATAGTGAAACACAGCATATTCAATCTTCTCTAAGGCTCAGGAGGAAGAATGAAAATAGGTGACATTCTAGTATAGAGAAAGAAATGGAAGTACTAGAGGCCTACCAACTTTTTTGCTCATGAATTATCAAAAAAAAAATTCAAAGATATAATTTGTTTTGCTTTCTATTTTTATAATAATACTGAGGAAGTTTTTTATGGGTTACTTACTCTCACAAGCACACATGTGTCCACATGGTTGAAAAAGAACAGCTGCTTTCTTGTCAGAGCATACCACACATTCTTCAATCTACAAAAACAGAGGTTATAGCACAAGCATGAACATCTACAGAGAAAACTAGTAACTCAAACAGTGTCTTTTGTATAGAAGCAATCTAACATACTTGCTAAGTTTCTGACTTTGACTTTGGTAAGTGATTCAAACCAGTTGGAAGAACAAATTTCAGTCTCCCATAGCTTAAAAGACTAAGACCAGGGGTGATCTTTCCAACTCTAGGATTATACATATAGGCTTTAGGCCTATTCAAGGTCAGATTACAGTGAAAGAAATACTTACCTTTAATATAACAATGGAGCCCCCAAACTGCAAACACTAAGCAGTATACCACCAGAATTGCAACATGGGGAACAGAACAGGAAGACTCTGGAAATGGGTAGCTAAAGGATCCATAGCGTCAGGTAAGCACAGTTTTCATAACTCCCAACAAAGGTTTTCTTCTCTCATAAAGGCTAGGGCTGAGGACTATGGCTAAGTTTCAAAGATGTGTTAGTCAACTATCTAGCTGGTTGTCTAGTAAACTCAACAGAAAAGTAAGTACGATCTGGATGAAAAAAAGAAATGAAATTCCCAAATGTTAGCAACTAGAGAGATAGACAAAAGTCTTGAGAGCAATGATGGTAGGGAGGTGAAACTCTGACTAATCTAGCCATTTGTATGTAAAGAATATTTTCCTATAAATATATTAGAACTACAGTGCTAAGTACTGGTCAAAGATTAAATGTAACAATAAAAAAAGAGTAAATATGTGTAAAGTGCTTAGTTCAATGTCTAATATAAAACTGGTGCTCAAAACATGATAATTCTCTTCTCCTCTCTATATAATAATGTGCTGGTTTTTAAAATGGTTCCCAGTGCAATCATCTATGTACCTGAATTGCTTATAATGTTTTAAATAATCTAGAAAATTGATCTAATAATCATTTACTTAACAATTCACCTATTATTAAAAGAGAAGAAAACTTTATAACCATAACTTTTTCCCCCTTCCGGAATTTTTCCTCAGGTTACATTCCCAAGAGTGGAATTACTATATCAAAGCATGTTTATTTTAAAGGTTTGTGTATATATATTATCAGGATGGTCTCTCAAATACATGAACCCATTTACTTAGCCTCCAGTAGTGTTAAGAGAATGTACACTTTCCACTTTCTGGGATAAAAATTTTTTCAATTTACTTTTGCTAATTTGACAAGAATGGTTAATAACAAGTCATAATTTTATAATTCATATTTCTATAATTGCAAAAGAGATTAAGCTTGTTTATTCTTCCTCTCTCCAAATACTAGTTTTATCATCTGTTTCATCTTCAGTGAAGATGTTCATTATCCTTTAACCACTTGGGGTCACTATTTCTTTATCTTCAAAGGCTCTGCAACCAACCTGGCAAATCTGTTTGGTGGGTATGTTAGTTTTTGTCCTTTTCTACAGGTTTGAAAACTCCATTATTTAAAAATCAAATTGAAAGCTTACTAATTTTCAGAATTCAGAACTGGTCTAAAAAGAAATGACAGCATATTCCTTTCCTCTACCTCCCTGTTCTGACAACCCTCCTTGGTAGACTTTGTTTTTTTTATTTTGTCTGTATATCATAACACAGTGGAAAGAACAGAGACTTAAGAATCAAGACTACTGCATTAAGATCCATCTGTTAGTATCCTTTGAGCTTCAGTTTTTCAACTGTAAATATTAAAGTTGGACTAGAAGACAGTAAGGGCTACTCCATATATGAAACCCTGCTTTGGAGAACCTGGGGCACTGAACTCACTCTACATCTGTCTTAAAGCACCTACATATCCTACATGGCAGAGTAGCTTTTGACTTACCTCACAGTTTGCCAAGAGAATACTAATTTTTAGCAGAAAATTATATACATCTGTCTGGACTACGAAACAAATGCTCAATAAAGGTTTGTTGAAATAGGGCTTAATCTAACAAAAAGTCTCAAGCACAACAGCAGAATACACAGACCAATCTTAAATAAAGAGAATGGTTTACGTTTTTGTTCTTTCAGATTCTTTCCAAAACTGTTACTTTGTAATCAGGTAACTAAAGCAAATTATAAATACCAAGTAGAATAATCCATATTAATTAAGCAGAGTTGACCACAGATATAATGCATATAAATGCCAACGTAGTGCTTGACATACAATAAGTGCTGTTAGTTCATCCTTCTCACCTTTACCAACAGATTAAGCAGCTATATACATACTCCAGTATCTCTCCAAAAATAGCTTCCTTGTACTTTTTCCTGTGCCAAATATTTTACCAAACATGTATTCATTTGGGTCATAAAAAACAGCTGGTCTTAGAAGGTTCCATTAAAAATGTGAGAAGCACTGGCAAGATAACACCTTTTAAGTCTCTGCCAGCTAATTTATCATGAGAAGTATGTGAGTTTCTTTCTTAATTAAAAAAAAAAAAAAACATCAAGAGAAAAATAAAAATAAAAAGAATAGAATGGAAAATGTATAAACTTCATAAATGAAAGCAAAGAAAACCAACATATCTTTTGGTTTAAGCCACTCGTCTTGAAAGAAATCATTTGTCAAAGACTTAAATCTCACTTTATACACACTCTCTCTCTCACACACACACACACACACACACTAAGAAAAACTAAAAAAGAAAATCAATTATTTTAGTAAACCAAAATGAGTAAGATGGTATTGTTACGATAAAGCACGAAATTACATGAAAAAAGAATGAAATCTGAAACCCAGAAAAGAATAATACTTCTCAAAAAGCAAAAAGAGTCAGACAAAATAAAAACTTCAGAGAGGATACAGAATTTGGCCATCACAAATTACAGGATGATCAAACTTTATTTGTGCCTCCTAGCAGCAGGATTCAATACTAAATGAGTCTGTGAAGTTTTCTTGCCAAAATGTTTAAGCTGACATTTAATCAAGCCATTAGATCTATTTTCCAGTTTACAAGAAACACAGAGGATAGAGAAACAAACCATGCCATGATAAAAAAATAATAACAAAATAAAATAAATCCAGAACGTGTGACATTCTACAAAAAAAAAAATTGACTGAAATTTTACAAATATGAATACAATACAAAACAGTCTATACTCTCAAAAAAGATGCAATATGCAAGTAACTACAATACAAAGTAGAATTAAATACATCTTTGGGTTATAACGGACTGTGAAAGTGAAATAGGTTGTTACTTTTATTCTTAACTACTGTAGTTTACATATAAAGAAGGAAACTCCTAAATGGCTTCTTGATAAATATATAAATTATATATTACTATATTTAGATCAGTCTCAGGAAGAACAAAATTAAACAGACACCTGGCATCATATAATCTTACTTATCATTAACTGTAGTTTCAAAAAACTACATAAAATGATAAAATACTATATACTAAAAACATGTTACCTTTGTTCTGGATTGAACTTGTTCTTTACAGATGAGGCATTTCTTGACTCGTGGAGAACATAAAGAACAGGTAGCAATATGTCCACATGGGCCAAAAAGAGTGTCTCTCTTCATATCTGAGCACACCATACACTCTTCTAACGTTTCAGAATCATTACTAATCATAGAAGGACTTCGAGAACCCACTTGACCACTAATAAAAGAACATATTTCTAATCAAGCCTATCAGAATATTTATATTAAAAATTCATTAATTAAAATGTTTTTAAAACATTTAGATCATTAACATATGTAAAATCAGTTTTAATTATGTTAAAAATTGTTTTAACATCCATATATTAAACATTGTATTTTTCTACTTATATACATCTCTTCATCTTTACGTATTTCTAGTACTATTCAAATTACAAATTAAATCCTCACCCAATGGAAAAGGGTGAATCTTCTAACAAAGAAATCAAAACCACCAGTTAAAAATTTAAACATAAACACAGTTTCACTCAGAACCTGTTTTATCTATAAAGAACTGGCTGAGGAAGGCATAGGAATAAAAACATCCTAACTAGAGCCCATGTTAGTTACCCTAACTACAGATAGGAGGAAGCATCATTGGAGTGCACAACTGACAAGGCACTTTGAAAATATGTCACTGCAGCTGCTGTTCTGATATTTCTTTAAGTCTATCCTTGAGGAGCATAAAATTCTATTCCAGAAAGACAGAATACATCTAATAAATATATAGATACAAGACACAGAAATACATATATATGACCAACTACAGCTATAGAAAAGGCATACCCTGTTTTTACTACAATCTTCAGAAACTTACAAACATGCGCACATACACACAAGCACGCACACACCACACACACATAATTTCATCTTTGACCCAGTGTTAAAGTTATTACTGCAGTACTTATAGTACCTTGTATCTATTTTAGGTGCACTGTCTTTTTGTAATAGAATTTATTACAAAAAGTAATGTTCCTTAATGACACACTTAAAAAATGTATATATCTCATTATATTGATTTCCCTAGAAGAAAGCTCTAAGCATAGATTCCACAGAGATGTCATTTCATCGCTACACATAAATTATGAGAGGCAAGAGAGTACAAAGGTCAAAGGATAACTACTGAGATGTTTAATGACAAGAACCAGGGCAGTTATAGTTGTACAGCACCATTTGGATGAAAAACTAATGAGATTGTACCTTTTTGTATGTCTATAGTATCTCAGAAGAAATTTAGTTATATCATAAATAATTAAAATCACTGACATATTTTACTTTTAGAAAAGAAAACAAGTGTGAAATGGACATCATCAGAGAAAACTCCATCAGGAATTGTTTCATTCATTTGTTCATACTTTCAATCCTTCATTGATACTTATTGAATGTCAAAATCAAGCACTGTGCAGGGTGCTAGAATTATTACAGAATATGTGTGATATATACCCTGTTGGTGAGTGAGTAAACTGCCTTTCTTTGAAAAAGTCTATTAAATTTTAAGTACATATAACATTAATCACAGCAATTTCACTAGTGAGACCTTTTCTTATAAATTCCTTTTAACATTTAGGAGTATTAGAAGATCAGACTAGTTTAGAAAAGTTTCTTAGAACTTATTACCCATAAAGCATCATATTTAATAATGTAGAGAATACGACATGAAATAAGAGACACTGAGTCTTAGGTAAATTTTTAAGGAAGAAAAGGTCAACACAGAGATAGAGGAAGAGTAAAGATAAAGACATTTTCAAGTAATCAAGTCTTCCATTATGAAACCTATGAAACCACATGATACTTTATGTATAAAATATTAATTTTTATGATAATAAATAATACAAACCTGACTTTTTCTTTATGACACTTTGCCAGTGCTTTGCAGAGACTTGGATCAGGACAAAGATCAAGTGGTGACTGACCCTTCTTATTTCGAATGCTAAGGTCAGCACCATTAGCAGCCAAGAAACAGGCAATAGAAGCTGCACTCTTCTTCTCTGCCCCCTGGGTACCAAGGCCCATTATTAACTGAAATCAAATGAAAAGAATCATTATTTTCTCTTTAGGAATCTGTTTTCAATTCTTACCACCAGATAGATAGATAGATAGATAGATAGATAGATAGATAGATAGATAGATAGATAGATAGATAGATAGAGATAGATAGATAGATACACACACACACACACACACACACGTATGTATGTATTGTATTAATATGTAAAAATACATGTCTGGAAGAACTTATTTAGTTATGGTGGACACTTAGGAATTATAGTCCTTGTATCCATTTCCCCTTCCCTCCTAGCCCCAATTTTCTCAGGCATAAAGTCAGAGAACTGACTCAATCTCTAGTTTTAGGACCACAGATGGCTCAAACCAGTCAGATATCGACCTGTGTGATTAGTTCAGGAATGACACATAATCCAAATCAGGTCAATTAAGGCCAATAAAACTCAAGAACGGGGCTTCTGATTTGTGATATTGAGGAAACAGTACTTTCTTTTCTACTCTATTTGGCTCTGGAGCTGTCAGCAACCAACTTCAAACAACAAAGGATAAGACAAGTGAGAAAAAAACCAGTACCTAGGAATTGAGCCAAGAAATAGAGAATAAGACAAGTAAGTTCTGATATCATCTCAGCTATTGATTCAAACATCTTATCTGAAAAAAGCCATAATAACTGTTAACATTTATGGAGTGTCTACAATGGACCAAGAACTACTTTAAGCACTTTCCACGAACTAACTCATTTAATCTTTACTACCTTATGGAGGTAGTTACTCCCTTCTCCTCCCTTATTTTAAAATGAGAAAAATGATGCACATAGGAGTTAAGAGATTTACCCACGGTCATATAGAAAGGCAGCAATTCTCAATCACTTTGGTCTCAGAACCCCTTTACGTTCTAAAAAATGATTCTAAAATTCATATAGAAAGGTGAAAAACTTAGAATAAACACCTTTGGAAAAGAAGAAGAAAGTTGGAGAACTTACACTACTTGATTTCAATATTTATTATTAAGCTACAGTAAAGAAAACAGTGGGTTGGCAACACGTAGCTAAAGATATAGATCAACAGCTAAAGACATAGGTCAATAGAACAAAATATAGGATCCAGAAAGAATTCATATATGTAGTTAATTGATATTGGATAAAGATAGAACAGGTGATTCAGTAAGAAAATACAGTCTTTTCAACAAATTGTGCTAGAATAACAATATCCACAAGCAAAAAATATGAACTTTGATCCATATCTCATAACACACACACACACACACACACACACACACACACACACACACACTCTCATTCTCTCTCTCTCTCTGCCTCTCTCTCTCTCTCTCAAAATGAATCATAGACCTAAATTTAACAACTAAAACTTTATAAACTTCTAGGTACAAAACAGGAGAAAACTTTATTGACCTTGGGTTTGGCAAAAATTTCTCAGGTAGGATACAAAAAGCAGAAACAATGAAAGAAAAACTGATAAAACAGACTTGAACAAATTTAAGAACTTCGGCTCTTCTAAAAATACTGTTAAAAGAATAAAAAGACAAGCCAAAGACGGGGAGAAAAATATGTGCATATCAACTACTAATAAAGAACTTATAGTCAGATTATATGAAAAACTCTCAAAACACAATAGTAAGAAAACAGCTCAACAAAATAATTAACAAAAGCTATGAATAGACATTCATCAAGTATATGTAGGTGGCAAATAAGCAAATGAAAAGATGTTCAATATTAGCGGTCATTATGGAAATGCAAATTAAAACCACATAATACCACAATACAGCTATACTATTTGAATGGCTAAAGTTAAAAAGGAAGAACCAAGGAACTTTTGGTAAGAATGTGAAGCAATTTAGTTAGTATTGACTAGTACTTAGTTCATAAGTTCAATTTCTACATATGTAGCTCTGATAAAATATTTTTATCAGATGCAGGTTAAATCAGTCATAAACATAAGATCTTGCATAAAATGATGTTCAATAACAGTAGTCATTAGGTAAATGACTTCCACTCCCACTGAATTAAAGATTATCTTTACTCACTGTGTTTTTGGATGGCTCCCAGGCAGCATCAACCTTCCCTACATCTTGCATATCTTGGAGCTGGCGTAGCTGAGACAAGGTGTGATGCCTCAGAGCTTCATGTAAAGGAGTATCTCCATCCTTATCCTGGATATCTAATTTGGCACCAGCACGGACCAAAAGCTAGAGAGAAAGACATCTCATTTTGCTAAAGTATCCCTGCCCACAAGAAATTACAACATATCTAAAGTAACAGTGAAAGAGTGTTCCACCTGCCTGAAGCTAATAATTTGTATATATTTGATTGCTACTATTCTATGCCCCTGTGGCTCCTTACAATAGTGATGACATCTGGTTATTCAAATATATTGAATCAAAGAAGACAGAATGAAATGAGGACCAATAAGTTGTTTAATTCACCCATTCTCAGATCAAGATAGCTGTGGGAAATTTAGGACATTTTTTTTTTCCTTTTAATTTCAGATACATGAGGTAGGACATTTTAAGTACTTTCAATAGGACCAAACAATGGAGTTCAAAAATTTCCATTATTTAAACAAACAAGCAGAAGTTATTTTTTATTCCATTCTCTTTGGTCAATTTTCTCCAGATGTATGGTCATAAGGAAAGTCTAAATATCATAGATAAATGAAGAGTTTTTAGCGAGGAACTTTAACAATAAATGAGAAATGTTTGCTAAACTATAATCTTTCCCATAAAATGCATAACTGATATATTTCGATAGATATTTTAAGCAGTAAATATAACTTTATTTAAAACTTTGCTTATGGTACTTTAACAATTTTCCTAATCTTTTCTACAAATGCTATCAGTTTTAGAAAACGCCATACACAGAAACCAGTCTCAAGCATATGATCTTACCTGTCTTAGCAAACGACACCATTTTAGTTTGTTTGTCTGTTTTTACTTTGTTCCCAAAGGTTATATAGAATGTCACTCTAACGCAATGTTTCCCAAATTTGAATGTGCATCAGAATTTCCTAGAGGGCTTGTTAAACCACAGATTGTTAGTTCCCACCCCTGGAGATTCTGATTTGGTTGGGCTGATGTGGAGCTCAAGAATTCACTTTTTGATTAAGGTCCCAAGTGATGCTGACGCTGGTGATTCAGCCTCCAACTTTAAGAATCATTGTCCTACCAAAACATTTTAAACAGATCATCTTTCAAAAATTTTGCCCAGAATCACCAGATTAGCAAAATAAAAGAATATATTTGTATTTTGGAATCTGTGCAGCAAAAGTCTAGCCAAAGCTTTTAATTATAGTGCAGTCTCAATTATATAAATAAAGAGGAAATGTACTTTTAAAAAACTAGTTTATAAAAAACAACAAGTGTTGACGAGAATGCGGAGAAAAGGGAAACCCTCATACATTGTTGGTGGGATTGCAAAGTGGTACAGCCACTATGGAAAACAGTATAGAGGTTTCTCAAAAAATTAAAAATGGATATACCCTTTGACCTAACGACTGCACTTCTGGGTATTTATCCAAAGAAAACCAAAACAATAATTTGTAAAGATCTATGCACCCCAATATTCATGGCAGGACAATTCACAATAGCCAAGACACAGAAGCAACCTAAATGCCCATCAACAGACAACTGGATAAAGAAATTATGGTTCATATATACAATGGAATATTACTCAGCCACTAAAAAAATGAAATCCTACCATTTGCAATGACATGGATGGACCTAGAGGTTATTATGCTGAGTAAAATAAGTCAGACAGAGAAAGATAAATACATATGATTTTACTTATATGCAAAATCTAAGGAACAAAAAGAACAAACTAATCAAAAAGAGACTCACGACTATAGTGGACAATTTGGTGACGGACAGACGAGGGGGTTGGGGGGGATGGAAGAATGGGGTGAAGGGTTAAAGAAGTACAAATCAGTGGTTGATAGACGGTCACAGGGATGGGGGCATGGCATAGGGAATGCAATTAGCATTAATATGCTGGCTTGGTGGAGGGCCAAGCGAGAGAGGGAGCAATTGGGGGGATTGTTTTATGAACTATATAGATGTCTAACCAATGTACTGTATACTTGAAACTAATTAAAATAAATAAATAAATTTATTTAAAAACTAATTTGTATGTTACTCTGAAATTCTCTGATTTAATATTCTAGGAATTCACAAATCTGGCAACAAAATTATAATGAGACTTTGAATATCTGAGTTTTAAGATATTCCCTATTATAAATTAAACTGATATGAAATATTAGCCTAAAATCATAACTTTTACATCCAACTATGCCTTTTAAGAAATCTAACAATGCATTATTTGAATTTTCAAAACATTCTAGAAATCTTTCTGGTTAAAATACAAATGTAAACTAAGATTCATGTTAGTAAACACTTTACCCTCACAATCTGGGTGTGCTGTCGTTCAACAGCAAGATGTAGGGCCGTTTGTTGGTTCACATTCTGAATATCCAGGTTTGCATTACCCTGAAGAAGAACAAAGTTTACATAGTTAAAATCTGACAAATGTGAAAAACACTATAACTGCTTTAACTCTTTGTGAAGAGTAAACACTAGATACGATTGATCACTTTCCTCTTCTCTAGCTGCTGGGACACTGTTTTCACATGGTAACAGTTGTGGGTAATATAGGAAGAATAGAGGCAGCAAACTTTCTGAAGTAAAACAGTAGTTTAAAATTAATTTTATTATGGTGACTTCATCTAAGAACAGTTAAAGGACAGAGTACACTACAGAGTCAAAGAACTCCATTTCTATCTCCATTATAGAGCAATGAAGACAATCAGCTCATCTTAAATGTAAATATTTCCTGAAAAGTTATATTAATGAGCCTTCATACTGGATTTAGATTTACTTCAATGACTACTTGCTGCATAACTGGGCTCTTCCTCCTTCAGTGAAAAGGAACTGTGCTTGAAGGTGAGAAGACAGTGCTTAATTAGTACATAAAAATACTTATTAAAAGAAAGCAGAAAATTCCACTAGGGTCCTGGGATAGCTAAAGAACTATATGAGAACAGCTGAAGCCAAGGAAAGGCAATGAGAAGCAAGACCACTAAACTTGACATCAGGGGACCTAGGTTCAAGTGCTGTCACATGAGTTTTGAGAACTTAACCATTTCATGCCTATTTCCTCAGCTCTGAAATGGTAATAATAGCACAACCTCTTTCACAGGGTCAATCTGGACATAAAAAGTAACATGTAAAACTGCCTAGTACAATGTCTGGCATAATAAAAACAACAATGAAATTAAGAAAAGGGCTACAAATTCAAAAGATAAATTTACCATTCTGTTTATGTCTTAGAACCATTCACGCCCTCTGATTACAACCCTGATAACCAAACTGTGCCTTTGCTTGGAGCATCAGGACGAGCTGAAACTCCAGTGATGCTACAACATAATTCCAGAAGATGGGAGTTTCTGGTTTGTTCTTGTTTCTTTGAGTGAGGTCATGAGGTATCTAATCTCGGCTTGTTTTCTTATCATGTCTATTCTCATATAAATGCAGAAAGTGAGGGACTTCCTTTTTAAGTTTCCCAAACTTTTCCATCATTTAGATTTTCCACAGTATTCACTGTATGGATGTACCATAATTTGTTTATCCAGGCACTAGTTGATGAACATTTGGTTTGCTTCCAGTTTGGGGCTATTGTGAATAAAGCTGCTACAAACATTTAGTATGAGTATTTGCAGGGAAATGTGTACTCAGTTATCTTCAGTACATATCTAAAAGTGGGATTGCTGGGTTTTATAGTCAATACATGTTTATACGAAAATGCCAAATTGTTTTCCAAAATGGCTTCTTAGAAAAACACTAGCAATGTTGGTGTATTCAAACTGTGCCACATCCTAATCAACACTTGGTTTTTCTGGTCTTTAAAATTTTAGTCACCATAGTTGGTGATTAGTAATATCTCACTGTGATTGTAATTTCTGTTTCCCTCATGATCAATGGTAATTTAAGCAATGTCACAGGATATATGGTCAACATACGAAAAAGAAATCGTATTTCTTCTGTACACTAACAATATACAATTAGAAACTGAGATTATAAATACAATTTATAATATCAGAAAATTGCTTAAAGATGAATCTAATATGTACAAGAGCAATCAAATTCTCAAAAGACTTTTTAATAGAAACTAATATTCTATTTGTAATATACATACAGATAATCAAAAGATCTAGACTATTAAAGCAATTCTAAGAAAGAATAACAAAACTGGAGGAAGATTTACTCTATCTGATTTGAAGACTTACTATAAAGCAACAATAATCAAGACAGTATGGCATTGGCTTAAGGTCTATCTATTGGATTTTAGATACAAAAGATTTTATCACAAATAATTCTCTACTAAGAAAATTAATTTTAATAAGAAAGATTTAAAATGGCACAGTAAAGGTAATTTAACTTTTGAACTATTTCTTTAAACATCTGTAATTTATGGAAGGTCTACCTTATGCTCTGGGACTTAATTTCACATAATGTATTAACTACTAAATTTTTCTGCTGTTTCATTCATCTTCTTAACTCTACTGTAAATTCCTTAAATCAGGGATTACAGATAATTTTTTGGCAACTTCAGTGCTTCTATATGACATATACTTGATTGAAACATTTAAAAATTTTTCTAAATATACTAAAACACCATAAAACTGCAATTAACAGGATCCCGAAAAATTCAAAGTTATAAAAAGTAAAGTCATCTTATTTCTGAGATGAATAAAATGACTAAGGTGAGCCTGTGCTGCTATTCAGCCACAGATCTCAGGGGTCTAGCAGTAGTCCTGAACTGAATCCCCATATCCTGGCTGCAGACTGGTGTTACATGATGGCAGCTGGCCACACCAGCTTAAGATGGTTCTTGGTTCTATGGCAGCTATTCTGGGAGATCTTTTAGGTGATGCTCATTTCATTGGACCAATCCAGGAAGACTGTGCAGAAGGAATACTGGGAACTGAGGGACACACACACAAATACAAACGTGCACATACACACAAACACACAAACTTCCCTCCATTTAAGAACCGATGTTAGGCAGGAGACTGAACATGCACTGTATCTGAATTTACATCATCATAGGATTTTACTGTAACAAACTAATAGGTAGTTGATTAAGTATTAAAAAAATGGATGGAATGGTCCAAAATTGTTAAAAATTGTTGAACTGCTTTTCCTACCTGATGTACCAACAGTTCAGCTACTTCCACATGATTATTAAGGGCAGCCAGATGCAAGGCAGTATAACCATCATCTTTCTTCTCATCCACAATCCATGGTCTTGGTAATTTAGATAGTAAAACACGCATAGCACTGAAAGCAAAATTTATGTTATTTTGACATTTACATAATTTAATACTTAATAAAATATTTTCTTTGGGAAAATATATTAAAAAACACTTGAAATTAAATAAAAATATTCCTCTTTAAAGGAAATTACATTTAGAGATGAACAAATCTCCAATGTACAGCTTTTTGATATTTTAAGAGGCAAACAAACTATCACTAACTGGAGAATAGAATCAAAATAGAATGGGAGTGCTACAAACGGGAAACATTATGAGGGGGAAAAAACCAAAGGGTTAAGAAATATACCCTAATAAGGACATAATTTTGGCTCTGTGGAATCTCTTAGGGTCAATTTGAATACTATATATTAATGAAAGAGTTAATAAGGAACAAGCACACAACACCACCAAAGCAGAAAAAATAGTGATAATTAAGACAAGTTTTATGTAGCTGGCAGATTATCAGGAACTCTGCAGAGTTAAAAATGTGATATATATCATTTAGGAGTGCTAAATCCAGTTGATATCAAAGCATACAAAAAGGGCATTATAATCTAATATTTAAAATTTAAGAGTCAGTAACAAAGTATTTCCAAAACAAAGTTATCCACAAGAGCACCAAAGAGTAAACCATAAAAAAGCAGAAGAACTAATAATCAAGAAATCACAGCTTCTTAAAGAAAAAGCTAGCCCACCCCAAAACTTTTCTTGCCATATATCAGTAATTTCTCTTAACAGAAATGTTTTATGTGGAAAATTTATAACATAATTTAGAAAAAAATCTTAACACATTTACCCACTAATTGTTTTTTTGTTTGTTTTTGTTTTTGTTTTTGGCTACGACCTAAGATAACTGCACCTGTAAGGATAACTGTTCCTTTAAGGACTGCTGGACTTGGCACAAACAGCACTAATCACTGATTTTTCATACACACACACACACACACACACATATCTATTGAATGTTTTAGATCTATATATACACATATATACATGACACTGAATCTTCCCCCACATCTGAAAAAAAAAAAGTAAACACAGAAAACAAAAGCTTTTAAAATTGTTCCAATAGAGTATAAAAGGGAAAAAAATAATAGATACATACTGAAATAGCTTTTCCTAAGGTGATATACATGACATAAAAATTTCAAAGAGAAATGTTATGTAAATAAATAGCCTGAAGATACAGAATAAGAATGTGTGTAAATGAAACTCTAAGTCTCTAAAATAATGAGAGTAAGGTCTAACAAGGCCCAGAACATGTTTCCTTAACGGCAGAAACCTATGAATCCCACATAGGAAGTCCAAGAAGTCTGAGAATAGGCTTTGGATAATCCAAGAATCTCTAAAATTGTACCCAAATTTGGAAGTTTATAGCTTTTATCAGAATTTTAAACAGGTTTATATGACCCAAAGTATATTGAGAATCACAGCTTAAAGACATCCTTCGGTGGTGGTTATTGAAGTTACAGTCACTGTTTAGGGGTGACAGACTTTTTTGGAAATCTATAAAAGCTACGGACTCTCCCTCAAAGAAGTGCAGGTAAAAATCTTAACCTACAATTTTGAGAGTCTACACACCCCTAAATCACATTCATGGACTTCATACAAGGCTAAGGTTTCCTGCTTTAGTTCATTTTCAGTAATTATAAAGATTCTAATCCTCCTGGTTCAGTGGATTAAAACCAAATACCAGATATTATGTAAACTTTGACTCACATTCTTAATGGGGAAAAGTACTGGCACAACATTATCATGATGTGAATGCCATACATTATCTACTACTCTACACATTTGACCATGTGATAAACTGACGTATGGCAAGAATTTATAGGAGTTTTACGATTCTTGGAGAGTTTTGAAGATGCAGGTATTAAATCATATGAAAAAAGTTTTATTAAAAATAAAATGTAATCATTAAAAATAATGTGGTTTCTGGAGGGTAGGGAGGGAGGTGGGAGGAGGGAGGTAGGTGGGGTAAAAGGGGTCAAATATGTGGTGACATTAAAGAATTTAAAATAAATTAAATAATGTAAATACATGTTATCAATTTAAAGAAAAATTGTGATATAACTATGTTGAGAGAAATGGTGCTAACAGAAGATGTTCAGTTTTAAACCTTCATCTTCCATGCCATGAAATCAGTTGATAATGTCTACAATTGATAAACTAAGAAACTGCAGGGTAAATTTTAAGTTATTTGGTGGGGGGGTCAGGGGAAGAGAGATGAAGAGAGATAAAGCAGAAGACAGTTCTATTTCGTTATAAGCTTTGTAGTAGTATTTGACTTATATATATTAGTTTGCTCAAAAAAATTTTAAGTTAAAATACTAAGATAATATTTAAGCTTACTATAATAAAATCCTTTTCATTTGCAACTTTACTCCTCATATCCAAGATACATAAATGTTACAATAAGTTTTAAATTATAAAGTGACTCATGCTAATTTCATCAAGTCTTTTTTAAGTCACCTTACTGAACAGAGATATTCCTGAGAAGTTGGTTCTTATGGAACCATGTTTCCCACCATCTCCCATTCCAGTTTCAGAAGTACAGCTGCATATTACACTGCTAAAGGATCAAAGGAAGGAAGAAGAAAGAAGAGTGATTCTCCCTCTGAGCATAAGCTGTCTGCTGAGATGGAGCTATCACTTACTTGCTCTTCTGGTCTTGTATTTCATAAGTGAACAAGTTAGGGAAAGCTGAGGTCCCTCAGACAGAGCCAAAGGCTCAGAAAGTTCCTAAGGCATTTAAACATATATATATATATATTTGTATTCTTAAAAGCCTATTGCCTCTGCTCTCTCATTACTTCATGTCTTTTTACCTTTTCCTCTTGTACAAAATGTATAACCTAACTGTCAGAACAAAGAAAAGGCAGTAATTTCAGGATGCTGTTGGAAGTGACAAAAGCAATCCTAGTCCCTTCTAGCTCATATTCTACAAAGTAAATTAAATCCTAATATTAAAATGCAAAATTCACATTTTTAGGGAGCAAGTTTTCATTTTAGAATAAATATATTCAGTTAAAAAATGTTGTAAATTACACTATAGAATAATCATATGAAAATATCTTTGTTCCTCTCATAATCCTGAGATTAATAAAAAAGTTTAAAAACTGAAATTTGGCATTAGTTGATACAATGCCTCATTTAAATCTGATTAAACAAATTATAATACTAGCAAGGTATTTTAAAAAGAAATGGTAATTTCTGATTTCCCATAGAAACAGTGTCATACTGGTAAATGAGGTAATACATCAGACAGTAATTAATTAAGTAAATAAAACATACAGATAACATAGAGAAAAAGAGATCTGTAGAAGGCAAGATCCAGAAGGCCA
The DNA here is from genome assembly GCF_000151845.1 of Pteropus vampyrus. Lineage (NCBI taxonomy): Eukaryota > Metazoa > Chordata > Mammalia > Chiroptera > Pteropodidae > Pteropus > Pteropus vampyrus. Next base: position 5,963,956 of record NW_011888836.1, read on the forward strand.
ATTGGGATAAAAATTACAATTTTTAAAAGAAAATAGAGAATCACCGGGATAGAATAACAATAAAAAAAAGATGAAAATTATGTCTTTTTCTAGAAAATAATGATTGATTAAAAAAAAAAGTGAAAAAATGGTTTTTATAAAGCTTTGAGGATATGAAAAAGAATTTGTCAGTGTATCGCCAGCATTATCCACAGAGAAAGTCCCGACAAGCAACTGAGAATTCTAAGCTGCCCTCTCATACAATCAGTAGAATGCTTTCAGTATATCAGCAAATCAGTAGAATCAGTTTTCAGTACATTATTATATGGAACTTATCACAGGTTGATGACACTGTCTATTAAGTTCATCCAACCGTCTTGCTCACCAATCAATTTCTAATTTTAATTTAGCTTTTCATAGCTGGTGTGAGTACTATACTCTACTTTGCAATAATATTTCTTTCTGTAAATAACAATTGACATTCCGACTTATATACCAATGTCTTATAAGTTAATTAATAATCATCATCTTAAGTCTAATTACTTCTGGACCTATAAAGCTGAAGTCCATACCTTGGCACTGTGAAGCCCCAACTACACATTCTTACTCATAACATCTCTATCTCATATCTCTAACTACAACAAATGGTCATGATTCATACCTAATACCAAAACTTGCATATAAATCTCTATAAGATAGTATAAGGTTGCTGTAAGAATTAAACAAGATGATGTTTAGTTCAGACTCTAAAACTCTTCAACATAATAGTGTTATGACAACTCTAAGATTATAGACCTATACCTACATCGTACAAATGCTCCTTTTATCCTTTCTTCTTCACAATGTTTCTCCTATATTCTTGATTTGGTTACTCGCATTGCCATTAATTATCCACCCAAAGTCAGAAACCTAGGAATTATTCAAGAACTTTTCCTCCCTTCTTACTCCCACCTTCAATTTATCCTACTGATTTTCTCTTTTAAAGTTAAAATTATTCTTTCCCATGAACCTCCGTATTCTTTAGACAGACTTTCACTACTTTTCCTCTAAACATTTATAAAAGCCCCCTTCCAAAATCTATTCTCTATACCACCTCCACAGGAATCTGCCCATTTCTCAATTTTCACAAATTCAAAATTACCAGCATTCAAAAAAAGACTTTCTTTTAAATAACTAAAATTTTAAAAGATAAGACCAGTCGACACAAAAATTCTAAAATATGCTTTCTTACCTTAATATACTTTTAAAAGAATGAGACTAACCTTCGAATTTTCTTGATAACTCATTTATAGCAAAATCAACACCTGATTAACTGGTATAAATTGTGCAGAAACACTGCAGATAATCCCAAATCAAAATTACTGCAAAAGTCAACTGTCAACTAGCCAAGAGTAGGCACGTTAATTTTTGTAGTTGTTGCTTTTAAATGAACTTTTTATTTTAGAACCACTTTAGTGACAGGAAATTATGAAGACAGTATTAAAAAGAGTTACCCCTACTGTCACATTTTATGTTAGTATGATACATTGCTATATTAATGAACCAACATTAACTATGATTAACTAAAGTCCATACTTCATTCCGATTTCCTCTCCTTTTTTATTTACTGTTCTTTTTCTGCTCCAGAATACCTCATTACATTTAGTTATCCTGTCTCCTTAGACTCCCTTTGACTGTGACAGTTTCTTATACTTTCCTTGTTTTTGATGACTTTGACAGTGTTGAGGAGTACTAATCAGGTATTTTGTAGAATGTCCCTTGGATGGAATATTTGATGTTTTTCTCACGATTACACTAAGGTTTTAAGTTTTGGAGAGAAAGGTCACAAAAGTAAAGTGTCATTTCATCACATCACATCAAGGGCGACCACTATCAACTTGACTTACGGCTGTTAATGTTCACCTTGACCAGCTGGCTGAGGTAGTGTCTGCCAGGTTTCTTCACTGTAAAGTTACTTCTTTTCCCCCTTTCTATGCTACAGAGTACTATAATATACATATACTCTTTGGAAGGAAGTCACTATGCGTAGCCTACACTTAAGGAATAGAAAGTTGTGCTCCATTTCATTGAGGGTGGAGTAGTTACATAAATTATTTGTAATTCTTCTACACTGGTGATTTGGGATATATTAATTTTAACAGAAACCTATAATTTTCTCACTTTAATTAGAAATCCATTAATATTCATTCCCCCTACCCATCCCCACAAAAATCAAACAAACAAAAACAAACAATATACGGCTTCAACAAAAGAGCCAATCTTTGGGCCCAGCCTGCAAGGTGAGCTAAAGGAAGGCTAAATAGAACAGTCCCTGGTCCCCAACACTCTCACATCAAGAGCAGCTCTGAGCAGCTTGTCTCCTTTCATTCTATGATGTAGACAATCGTAAGAACCTCACAATATAACAGTGAAGATCTAGTTGCATGGCTGTTCCTCAAAGCACTTTAATTAAGAGGAGACTGGTGTTAATGCTGTAAGCATGAAGGCCCACAGAGTTGCTGGGATAAGAGTGGTACTGGGTCAAACAATTTTATTAAGCCAATACGCTCTCACCTATGGAGCACAATATATAAGATACTGAGATAGTTTCCCTAATGCTCAAACACTCTTCTTTATTTTTCAATCTGGTTGTTTTCCAAGAGGTTAAGGACATGGATGGTTTAAAGATAAGATCTTACTACCAGTTAAGCAGGCATTTGTGAATAGTGCCAAAGAAGCATTAAGTTCCAGAACAACTAATAGTGGAGCCTAGCATAATCCCTGGCACATGGTAATACTCAAATGCTCGCTGAATGGTGAACAAATAAATTCTGAGAAGTAGAGGAGACAAGCAGCTGTCTGCTCTGGTATGTAATGGTCAAAGAGCACTGGGTCCATTTTCAGGGCCTGCCATCCTCTGCAATCTGTCTTCAAACAGGCAACATTTTCCCAAACAAACCACAGTAGCTGAACTGTAGAGACATTACACATTAGTATTACTTAATGTAAAAAGACAATAGAATAGTACTTACTATAGCATTTATTAGGTATTCAATAAATGTTTGCTAAGTTAATGAACAATCTCTCAGATCACAGTTAAAGCATGTTAGTCCAGAATCCTTTAAGGAGCTTATCAAGAAAGTTGATCAATTCTAAGCAGTTCTTTCGGGCATGCTAAAAGTATAGTTGCATGTAACAGTCTGAACACATTTTTTGTTTAATACACACTCCTATCTGAATAGATGCAGACAATAAGTCTAAGCGGGTACATACCAAAGTCCATGGTAATCACTTTAATAAATGAATGTGGATGGTTTCTATTCTCTTTCATTTATCTGTAGAATGAACCTACAGTGAATAGGCATTACTTAAATGTTTATTAATTCTGTTTCTGGTATGCTTTTATTTTTTTTTCCCCACAAACCCTTTTTTGATATAAACTATTATTTTAGCTTAAATTCATTAACTAGGAATATGGTAATGTGGAATTTAGTTCAAAATGAAAGAGATATGCAATGACAATACAGGCTGCAGAAGAGTTGTATAGGTGAGTACTTGATCATCCTTAAAGACAACTAAAATTATCTCTTAAATGACCAGTCAGTCCTTGTTTCTTATTCTGTTGTAAGCAGGGAACCCCATTTTACTTATCTTCATTCCCTTTGTATACCCAGTATAAGGAGCTCAAAGTTTTGTTGCATGGAACAAATAAACAAACAACCAAATGAATAATCATCTTTCTGAATATACTAAGGCAAGGATATTAGCAACATATCATATTTTTGGTGTAGTCTCCAGCCCAAAAGAGTGGTAATTTCCTGATTTCATTATTACAAACCAGAGCAGTCGTATGACAGAATAGTGATAAAGAGCTCAGAGTCTGAAGCCAAACTATCTAAGTTCAATTCCGGCACTAGCAAACTAAATGGCCAGTGACTTGAGCAGGTTACCTAACTTTTATGCCTCAATTTCTCACAAATCTTATCTCAAAGGGTTGTTATGAAAATTTTTAAAAACTTAGAAGAGTGCCTGGCACTTAATATAGTATATAAGTGTTTGCTTAGGAAATAAGAGAGGGAAAAAAAAACTTTCATTGCTACAAAATGGTTAACAAATACGGGGTAATTTATAAAACTGAAAATTAACCTATCTTATACTCTGAGTTCTTCTCTCAATATGTGTAAAATTATTTCACTATCTAGGAAAGCTGGCTTTTTAAAATTGCTGAATAGCTACAGAAGCATTCTTTATATTACTGTTGTAAAACGACCATCCAAAATAATTAAACTGCTATGGTATTAAATGCTAAAGACAAAAACAATGTCAAGGGAAAACTTCCCCAGTAAGAGAATGAACTTAGAAAACTGACAATGGCTTTTCTGGATTCTTAACTGAATCAATATTTAAGAGAAAATATTTGAATTAAGAACAAAATATAGTTGGTTTCTCTTGGACATTTTTAGGTCTTTAAGATCTTAAATGTTATCTCCATGGGTCTGTTGGATTTGATGCTATAGTATTTCTTCTCCTTGGTTAAAAAAATAAATTTCAATGTTAAAATTTATTGTGAATGTGCTATTACAATTTAGAGCAAAAGTGTTTTTCATCTGAGGCATACACTATGTGCCAAGTTATAGACAAGTTAATGACTATTTTAGTCTGTAATAAAGTGTGAAATGATCATGCCAAAGGCCAATTCAAAAACCACTTCATGTTTGAAAATAAAACAGGATTTAATAATAAAATGCCTTTTAATAGTTACACATGTATATATAGTTTCAATATAAAAGTACACAATTGCTCGAAAGCATTCCAGACTGTTTTTCACATAAGCACTACAAAAAAATTAACTAAAACTGACACTGAATAAAAGTTTTAAGAAGCCTTTCCAAAATTTCATTTACACACAACTCTCCTCTTCCTTAATGATCTCATGCCACCTTCAATATACAGGTTCTACTTACCATTTCTACATATTTTCCATTCAAATATTATCCATTAAATTTAAAAATCATGTATAGCAACAACTAGCTCTAAAGATAACACTACAAAATCCCTTCAGGCCTTTAGCTATATAAAATATCGTTACCCATAATATTTTTAATCAACAAAAAAATCAGGTTATGAAATATAATTTGGCAGCAGAGATATTCTACTTATTCCTATCTGTCTAAAGACTGTCTTGCTACTAGCCTGGGTAATATTCTTCCTCTTTCCTTTTTTTTCTGCAGTGCTTCTAAGTATAGTGACAGCCGCATCAGGCTTTCCTAGTCTCAGCGCAAGCTCAGTGAAAATCTGGGAAATGTAAGTGGAAACATGAGAGACCGCTTTATTTGGCAGTGCTTTAAAAAAGGGGGGGGAGGGGGGTAGGACAAATGGCAAAGCAGTGTTTGGACCGCAGGATGAACAATCAATAGGCAGAAAGCAAGATAGCAGCTTTCTCAGCTTTTAGATCGACAATCGACAGCTGAGAGACTATTTTTTGCTATGGTTGACTAAATATGGTCAGGGAAGAGAGAGGCACAAGAGAGCCTGTTTGCCTGGGAGTGCATGTTTCAAATGCTTAGCTGCCTATAAAGCTGTAACAGTTTAGCCTGTGGCCACTGAGGGAAGGATTTAAGTTAACCTCTGTAGTGACCATGTGGAAGTCCTGACCTTGCTTGCAGACTTGACCTCTGGATATGACAAGGTAGCTTCAATACAGATCAACCATTTAATCCTGGAAACTAAAAACCAAAAATATCTCACAGCAAGAAAGATGCAGAATATTTCCTGAGAAGTCAGAAGACCCCAATGTATTCTGGTGGGCAAAGGAAAACAGTGTGAATGTTTACAGTTACTTGGGGGAGAGTGAGATATGTTTTGGTTTTTTGGCTTTTTGTCTCTTTTAGATTATAAAATTAACTTGCTCTGCAACTTTTTCCCCTCTTCTGAAGCATTTCATCTGAGAAATAAGCGAGGTTCATTTTCTGGGACATTGTAGCAATCTTCCTTGGTTGCTTAACTTTCTGTACAGCTGATTCAAGGTACTCATATCTGTGCAATACTGGTAATACGACATTCCATATCAAATGGCCAATTTTACTGTCGTTTTTTTTTTTTTAAAGGGTAAAGGAATGAAGGAAAAGATGGCTGATTTATTTTTGTTTGTTCATTTATTTTTCAAATTTATCTTAAAAGGTGAGGTTCTGTGTTCACTGATACTTCCCCCTTACTTCATCAGCTTATGAAAAGAAATGCTGAATCAGCGGATAGAGTGAAGGAACAATCAAGATGAGATGGCTGCTGCTGATGTGACTCTCTAGGTCATTATCTCTCTTCCTACTGCAAATGCTGCATGACTCTAAGCTTACAGGTAACAGAATACCACGAGGCCTGTACTTTTAAGGATGCTTATGACTTTCTGCATGCTTACCTACTATTGACTTGATGTTTTTATTGTTAAATTAATTTCTATCTGGGCATAGCCTAATTTCACAGTTCAAGTAGAGAGCTTATATAGTGTAAAAAGGAATGTTGTTCAAGTATCATGGCAGATGACTCTTGATCTCAAAAATGTACAAAACCATTACTGTCATTTACATTATTAAAGATTTAGTCTTTATTGTTTCAGATTAAATGACGATTTTGCATCCCTAGTAAATCACACTCTGATCCCAAAGTATGCTATCTTTTAAAATCTATTAACTATTTCAAGGTTTAGTCAACCAAGAATCTTGGCAGGACACAAAATACTTTTTAATACTATTAGTTGGCCACAAAAATAAATTAGAATATGCATGGTGAAATTCTAATGCTGCACTGCTGAAACTGCTGTAGTACTGGGCCATCTCCTGCTACATCCTGATTTGCTCTCTACGAGCTGCACTAGCTTTTTATCTAGAGGCTGCAGATATTCTACTTTCCCCGTCTTTTTTTTTCTCCTTTCCCAAATCTAAAAATTTCTTACAGTTTCTTTGAAATTAACCATTTACTACCATAAAAATTAAAGGAAATTGACCAACTATAATTTCTTTTCATGCTAAATGATCAAGCTAAAACCCAATACAAAAGCTAAATACTTTTCAGTTCTTTTAAGTAAGGCTTTGGAAAAGTTAACTGTTCTGGTAGTTATACTTTATATTAAAAAAGTTAAAGAATCAAAAGAACTAAACTCACCAAAATTAAATATTTATACATCTAGTGGAATTCATATTTAACCCAAAGAAAAGCACCAAAATGTAAAATTCAGGTAAGTAACTAATGAAGACAAAGGAATGATAAAGATTTCAAGTGATCATGAGTTCTTATCTGTGACCTTAAAAAAAATTCATAATCTTTAAAAATTCAGTTTACTCCCACTTTAAAAAGATCTGATTTTTCTCCTTACCGTTTCAACTTCAGAGTTAATATCAGAAGTACTAAATGGTTAAGTTTTCATAAGCTATCTCGCTGGTTAAAAGAATCTGTACCAAATTAACTACTATCTACTTGTAGGATCTAGAAGCAAACTACAAAATAAGAAGAAATTCACATTGAAGACTATGAAGAAACATTAGGTTGATCTCACCAATTTCTGAAATAGTCTGTAAAATTCCACTAATTCTATGAATCTGTTGAAAAAAAAAAAGAATCAAACCAGGGCAAAGTGCAACAGATAACTGGCCAGTGTTTAGAAGTATATGTCCACCAACAATGGTACTAATGCAATGCTTCAGGTAAATTTTTTATGAAGTTTAGTTTTTGATAGTCTCTGCAAATGATCTACTATTGCTCTACATTAGTAAGCTAAACCTTTTACTAACAAATGAAAATTAAAGCATTTCATGTTTTTACAGTTAACGACTTAGTAATACCTACTCAGAGTACATACTTCTTTATGTACCCATATGAACATACAATGCTATGGAATGTAAAGAAGTATGTATTTTTGGTAGGCAATAAACCGCCAAGAGGGAACTAAACTGCAGCTAAAGAAGCCCTTGCTTCTTTATGTGTGAATGACCTTCATGTGGTACATTAACCTAGAATCAAAGAGATGACCTTTGGAAATAGCATCACAAAAATGTACCTACTACTTAAAGATGGAAACTAAATGTCACTAAAATTTATTATTTTGTGAAGGAAAAAAGCTCTACTGAAGTAGATTAAAAATTATCATGAAACTCCTTTTAAATCTTTTATATTTAAAACATGCCACATTCTACATTTTTAAATTAAGTACTCACATGATTAAAATGTAAATACCAAAAAAAAACAGTATTACTCGAAAAATTGAGAGGTATGAGTGACCTATTTTCTGTCTCCACGATTTGATCTTAATTTATCACATTAGTAGGATTGACTGATTTGTTAAGAAAAACAAGATACAACAAAAGCTGCTTGTATTTGAATTTTAAGTTATTCATATTATTTTGATAAATTTATAATTTAATATTATTAGAGGAATTTCTGAAGCAAGTTTTGTTGTTTTAGGTTTTCTTTTTTGAACGCTATAGACATAATCATATTTTTAAAAGACTACCTCTTAAGTAAAATTCTATTCTAAAGAAGAAAAAAGTGGTTCTTGTCCATATCAAGTTTATCAGGTCCTTCTGCCAAGTTAGAATAAATTAAAACATAAGATTTATATGAGGAAAATGACAAAATTCTGAGCCACAACTGTAAATCAACAGGGTATGTTGGTAACAGACTGTCAAATTTTTTAAAAAATTAATGATCTACATTATCCATGAATTTGTTTTATTCAAAAGAGGCACACGAAATGAAAACTCTATATTCAAGAAAACACTATATTCAAGAACAACCATGTTTTAATGGTACTATACAATTAAAACTCAGTTTTTATAAATATGATGGACCCACTATTTGCAGTATATTAGACATGTCAATGTACTTTTTGCATTTTATAAAAATTTTATTTTGTATATTAAAATTATAAATAATTAAGCTCTTAATAACAATTTATAAGCAGTACCTATTTTAGCTATTGTGATAGACTTAAAAAAAAAGAAATGCTAATATTCTAATCCTTTCTTACTAGAAGTATTATTTCAACTGGAATATTTAGATGTGTAAGAAGCATAATAATATTTTAAAAATTTTGTGTCACAAGTTGAATAGAAATGGCTATAAGGTTAACTATAGTTAATTTTCTCTGTTTAGTAAGACAACTAAATAGTTAATTGTCAAAGGTGATTTTCATTTCATCAGATTATAAAAAAATGAGACAATGACTATTAGATATGGTAGCATATAACTTATTGTATATTTATTGGAAATTATAAAAAGCTCATGATTTTAAAATTCTATATTTTCAAAGAAAAAAAAAACAGTTCAAAGCCTAACACTTAATCATAGTCCCTCTTTCTCATCATCCACAAACAAAATAGCAATGTTTCATATTCCATTTAAGTTTAACTGTACATGCCCTAAATACCAAAAACTGAAAATATACACCTCAAAAGTATATCCTCTATAAAACCAATAAAAGGGTATCACTATACCTATGTTTTATAATGAATAACTATATTCATTGTTCTATAGGCATAAAAGTTTTTAATAATTAAACACTCAGTGACCAAGAATCTCATGTTTCTAATATTAATAATATATAATACTAAGAAAATAAAATGATAGTATCTGTTATTCATTTAAAAAGTAAAATGATTCTAGTGCTTACAAGTTAAACTTAACATAACTAAGTGTATTTTCAATCACTCTAAAATGTCACATCCATCACTTAGGTCAGCTGTTCATTTTTAACTGAGTACATATTAAACTCTGGGCATCTGCTGACACTGTTGTAACTCAAACATTTCAACTGTCTCTCTGACAGGGATAACAGATGCTGACATTATCAAATGCTGTACTTTTTTTTCCATGGCCTCTCCTTGCCCCGATATGGCCAGTATATGAAACTGAACTGCCATCCAAAAGCACACTTGAGCAACTGGATCTGCTAAACAGCTCCCATATAACTAGTAAAAATAGAAGGCGGTTTTACTGCTATCTTCAGCACTTAAGTCCAGGCAAGTTAACACCTGTTTCACTTCCACTAGAATAAATAATGGAAAAAATTATAGTTACAGTAATTTCACCAGTAGGATGATATTTACTAACCAAAAGATGCAGAATATACTTAATATGGGAATTATTTGACTATTGCCTGAATTAGTATTGACCTTCTCCCGGTTTAGTTCAAAATAGTAACTATTTCTTTACTCTTTATATTTCACTGAGAGCATTTACATCTTTATAGCAAACTATAATTTCTCGAACTCTTATTTTAAGCAAGCATGTTCCAGAAGAAATCCCTTCCCAATATTGAAATGTAACACTGAAATCACATTATAACAAAAATTTGCTGTACTGAGTTTTAATGGCAGATTTTAATACTCAAATTCAGGGATTGCAGCTAACCACAAGTCACTCTGTTATTAAGCTAATAATGAGAAGTAACTAGGCAATCTGTACAGAGAATTCGGTCAAGGAAACAGACCCTCCAAAGGGTTAAATTACTAACCTATGATTAGTAACACTGCATATGCAAAAACAAAGAAAAATAAGCTGGCATGCACGGTAGGTTCTTTCAACACAAGTCCAAGCAATACATTGAATACAAATGCGATCTATTTATAAACCAAAGGGCAGAGGTACTTTCTTAGTCTTAAGTATAAGACTTAGGAAAAAAAAAAAGGAGTGGCAGTAGAAAGGTGTGTACTCTTCCTTCACCTGTGAGCTTGCTTAACTTGGTTTACTGCCTAGAGATAAACAGAAAACATTACTCTGAAATGCATTAAGGTCTATTTGTTCCTTTAAATGTTGTTGGTTTTGAAACGGGTTATTATCTACATTTAAAAATTAAGTAAAAATGTTAAAAACTAAGATGTACACTGATAATTCCTTAATGTATTAACAATATGTTAAAGGGTAAAGACTTCTGCACTTTTAGTGTATGAAATAGTAGGAAAAGTGCCTTTGAAATAAAAAATTTTACATTCCATGACTGAAGTATTGATATAAGAATCTCTATCATTCTGTAGAAGGCCCATAAAAAACTTTACAAATATAAAAGCATTTTAACTGTTTTGAACCCCTAACTAGCAGCATTGCAATGCTTTGCTAGAGCTGGTAAAATGGAACCAAATCGCCTCTTCAATGGATTTGGTCCCCTTCAACCAGCTGTAGCTATGCATTGATTACTACAAGACAGCCAATGTTTTCATTTATAACAGCCTAAGTTTTCATTTATAAATATTAGTCACATGCCAACTAATTTCAACTTATTTAAATTATTCAGATTGTGCTTTAAACTGAATAATCTGTTACTGTTAATTCCTCTTGTTTAAAGCTATAATGGTTAATGATGTTTATAACAAGCTTTATGAAAAATGTGTGGATGACTTACAGATTTCAAATAAAATAATTTTACTTATTTATGGTCTCTTGGTATTAAATTTCTTAGCCTCTATAAAAGAAATGGTAATGAAATACAGACTATGCTGCATTTTAAAAAAAAAAAAAACCTTCCTTCAAAGAAGAAAATATCTGGGAAGGTCACCTAAAACCCACCTGAAACCATAAAAGGAATGCCACAACTGTGGCATATTTTAATTTAAAGAAAAATGTAACGTTATATAAAATAACACTTTAGAAATGCTGGGTCACTATCTTCCATAAAATTAGCATTTAATTTTATTGCCATATACCTGAATATTGATAGATAAGGTGAAAAATGACATGATGCTGCAGAATATCTTGTGGAGAGACTTAAACAGTAAGTAATTCTTCCAGCCCTGAACCAAAACCTTTTAATCCTCAAAAAGAAAGAAAACGCTAAGCATTGCTACCTTTTACTCATATAGCTGTTTCACCTCTCCATACTTGTTTTCTCAGTTGTAAAATAAAGAACTCTGATAATAATAACATTCTATGACTCTCCTCACTATCTTTTTGTCCTTCACACACACACATACACACACACACAAGCTTCTCTCTCAGTGGAAAGAAAATCAAGAGAAAAATGACAAGTGATCCAACATCCTTCTAACTTTCTGAATGACTACAATAAAACTATAGATAACATAATGTTCTTTAATAAATAGAGACAAATATTTCATCAATTAATGAAGGGTTACTGGTGGCAAGTAGTAGCTTAAAAACCTAGATGGTCATACAATCCCCAACTCCTGACCATTCCTCTATTTCAGAGTGAAAATCATCCCCTAGAAGAATGTGGTATACGTAAATAAACCTTATCAAGTTATAGGCCTTCTTGTTGATATTAATTACACCTATCAGTCACATTAAATATATTTATGTATTACAAGGCACACTGTGTTTGAGAGCAGATGCATGGACACACAAGAGAAAATGGATATACTCTAAGTATACTGTCATTTAAGTCTTTCGGCTACTTTTTATATATAGCACTCAGCATGGTCAGAGATTATAAGAAAAGAAAAACATTAAACACCAAGACATGCTCCAGATTATCAAATCTTCGTATATTCAACATAGTCTCACTAGATCATATTTCAGAATTTTAAAAAGTTAAATAAAGATATAACATTTTACAGGAGAAAATATGAGTTGCTCACATATTCATTAAGATTTAGTATGTGCCTTTGTGGAAATAGATAAGTAAATAAAAAATGCCTGTGAAGTTAAGCACTACCCTGAAAATATATCATGTCATGTGGTTCATTCATATTTTACTGTTATTTTTCACATTCAATTTATAGCTTAAAAATTTATAAATAACACTACATAAAGTAACTTTATAATAATATTGTTATCAGTAACTATCAATTGTTTTTTTGCCAGCTCTGCAGAAAATACTGCTAATTTATTTTCATGTCTGTGAGGAGAGGTCTAAAAACTTAAAGGCAGCTAGAAATGCAACATCCTCATAGAAAGCATCTAAGTGATGTGCTGATTAATGCCACTACTTTAAAAAATTTAATTTTCACTTTTAACAACAGAAATAATTTCTGCTCTTCATTTAAATCTGAAATTTTACCCATATACTTAACCAAATATCAAAATAAACAGCATTTTCTTTAAGATTTTTTAAAATAAAAAAACTACTATAACATACTGTAACTGCATTCTAAAATTCTCCAAACTTTACAAAGCATGACCAAAGTACTCAGTGTCTCATAGAAAAAAAAACATTCCCTTCCACAATTCTGAAAGAAATAAAATCTTTTTACCCATTCTAAACTCAAGTAATTGCTCTGTTTGAACTCCTAACAGTTTCTCTATAGAATTTATTTTGTAAATGACCATATATACACTTGTGATATCTAACAATGTCCTGACTGTCAAATTAAGAGTAACATTTATTGAGTCCCTACTACAGTCAAGGCATTGTGGGGGACATACAGATGAATATGAGTGTCCACAATATTAATTAAAAAAAACATAAAAATGCACATACTAAAGTACCACACAAAGCAGATTATTAGTACAAAATAAGAACACAGAACCAGGAAGTATAGCACAAACAGAAAATAATTTTAATGATAAGATCTAGGAGTTCTGGAAGAAAGATGGTTAAGATAAAGAACGGCGATAAGGACATCCTGACAAAAGAAAATGCTTAAATAAGTGGAGAAATAAAGCAGATAGACTATTTTAGGAGAGGAGAGTAGTGTAATGTAGCTAAAGGATGAGGTGGGCAGAGGGCTTTTAGTTAGTGAGAGATAAACTTAGAAGGCTCAGGATACACCAGAAGTGGGTCCGAATGTCAATTCAAGATGTATAGATTTTATTCTACGTACACCTTAGAAGGAAGCAACCAAAGATTTGGGAATAGGGGAAGGGAGCCACTAGATCGATGTTTTCAGAAGGGATAGTTTGGTAATTATGTGAAAATTAAATCAGAGATAAGACTAAAATCAGGGAGAACAAAAAAAAGATACGGTACTAGTCTAGGTAAAATTAGGTCAACAACAATGGAAATACAAGGAAAGGAATGGCTTGGAAAGACCTGTAGAATAAATAAAATTTTAGAACTGAAGTTCAGAATTAATGAGTAGTCAAAGACAATCCTAAGCAAAGAGGCACTAAGGGCATTGATGTGTTAATACATTCTTGGTTAAATCATTCACTGTCCAGGTGTTTCAGTCTTGCCTCCTATGTAGACCGTAATACAGAAAAGTAATATAAAATGATCAAGAGCTACAATTCTACGGTCAGACAGACCTTGCTTAAGTTCCAACTGCTCCACTAGTCAGCTGTGTGAACTTGAATAAGTAAATTCATCTCGTTATAAGCCTCATATTCTTTATCTATAAAATGAGGATATTAACTCCTGCCTCAAAAGGCAGTTCAAAGAATTAAATAAGATAATGCATGTAAACCACTTAGCAGAGCCAGGCATGTGGTTAAGTGCTATCATCATCATCTTCTATTTGAAAAGCAGGAAACATATAATACTATTTTGTCTCCTTCACAATGCTAAAGTATGAAGTGTTCAAATATTTGTAATTTGAAAAAACAAATCAAAACAATCTAAAATACAGCCATTTATTTCACCCTACATTATACACTCATCGTTATAGGTACCAACAAGCAATACCAATAAAATCTTTTTGTTCTGTGTTCACCCTCTAGTGGTGATCCTAAGAAGCTAAAAAATAGCAAAAAATTAGAAAGAAACATGATACAAAAATGTAATATGGAACCAAAGAATAAGAATTCATGGTGACTACAGCTAATAATACTGTATTGTATATTTGAAAGTTGCTAAGAGAGTGAATCTTAAAAGTTCTCATTACAAGAGAAAAACTATGTGTAACTATGTGGTGATGGATGTTAACTAGACTTATTGTGGTGACCATTTTGCAATGCATACATATACTGAATCACGTTCTACACCTGAATCTAATGTAATGTTATATGTCAATTATAATCTCAATTTTTAAAAAAATTCAGGGTAGATTAAATTATCAAAATAAACTTCAAAGGGAACACATTTCCCTCAGTCAAGATATGCAGGCTTGATTCAACTATGAACAGAAGCCATCTGATGCTGAATTTTCTAAAATGTTTCTGAAGGTTAAGTTGTTCCAAAAAATTCATTCATGAAAAGTTTTAGGTTAAAGCAAGTTAAGCACTTTTCTTTTCTGTAGGACTTTGCAGATACTTTATGATTCTATGACTTCCCAAAAGTCTCAAAATTTAATCAGCAAACACTTTAGTTTTTCAGAAGACCACCTGTAATTGTAACAATGGTGCAGAACATCAATACTAGAAGTTTATATAATTAATTATATCATTAATAAGGAATTAGGTAATATAATAGTTATTTAGCCACAAGTTTAAAAAAATAATTACCAAGCAAATGGATAACTTGAGATTAGAGGACATCCTGAGAATGATCTTGAAGAAACATAAATCTCAACATGGAATGCATTCTAATTAAAACTTTAGAAGATAAGCAGTATTCCTGATATTTTATATCCATATTTAATAATTTAAACAGCCATTTCATAATACCTGTATTAGTTTTACAAACAAAAGTCATATAAAATTAATCATTTAATGAAGACATAATTTCTACGGACCTTAAAATGATTTAAAATATTAAAATAAACCAAAATTACTTTCTTATCAGTATCAGAAAAAGAAAACCAGCAACAGAAAAACATTTTTAAATTGCATATAAAATAATAAAAGGTGACATCTACCTCGGATTTCCTCTTAGTGCAGCATGATGTAGAGCATTAAATCCGTTATTATTTGTAATGGTAACATCTGCTCCAGCTTCCAGAAGAACTGCGAGGATATCATCACGTTTCTTACTTATTGCGTCGTGAAGAGGAGTATCCCCTTCGGAATCCTTTTTTATTTAAGTTTAGAGAGATTTTCATTAGTTCTTTTTCAATTAATCACCACATGTAATTATTAATACTTATAATGAACTACTAACCAAAGAAATAAAAACAGAAGCCATAACCAACAACCATCAATAAAACATACTGTGTTAATTTTAATAAATGCAAGCAAGAAACAGCATTATAGTAAATAAACTAATACACAATCTAGATGGTGAACACAATAAACATGCTGTAGCTTTCCAAAGAGAAGGAAAACTAAAATCAAAAAAATTAAATATGCTCAAATAAAATTCAGTAAAGTACAAAAATAAATGAGGTAGTAAAGCAGCCAAAAAAATCCGTTAGTTTAAAATGGCCTGCTATACCATATTAATTGTACCCCGAAATTCCATACCAAACCTCCACCAGTCTCAGGGCTCCATAGCAATGAATTAAAAGTCAGTGGTTCTCAACCTTCGCTGCACTTTAAAATCTGCTGAGAATGTCTTAAAAATCCTGATACCTAGGCTGTTCTTCAGACCAACTAATCCAGAATCTCTGGGGGTGAGAATTAGGCAAGAGTAGTTTTTCAGAGCTTCCCAGCTGAATATATTGTGTAGTCATGGTTGAGAAGCATTACTTTAAATGTTTTCAAAGGGCAAGAAAAAGACTAGTTAACTCAAAGTGAAAACAAATGTAAATTAAAATTTGGCAGTCTCAATCTATCTTTTTGCAAGCTGATTACTTTCTTCATTAATCAACTGATTTAACAATAAGTTGGTACTCATTATCAGTCATCTGCATAAATGGGCAATTTAGACATCATTCATTTCATAGTTTCATAAGCACTATTCTCAGTAAAGCCATATATAGACTAACCTATGGCATTTACTATGGTTGCCAAATCCAGCCTGCCCATTGTTTTTGTAAATGGTTTTATTTACACAACCATACACTTTTATTCACGTATTATTCTATGGCTACTTTCATGCTACGAAGGCAACATTAGATAGTTGTGATAGAAATCCTACAAAAGCCTAAAATATTATCTAGCCTTTTACAGAAAAAGTTTGCCAATTCCAAGCATATATTCATCCACCCACAAAAGAAACTCCTAACACAAATTCAATCCAACAATCCATCTTCTATCTTATCTGGTGACACTAAAATTCATGATCTCCAACTTGAGATGGGCTTTTAATCTGGTTAGAATAAACTTCTACAGGCCCTGATCTGTCGTGCCTTTTGGTCCCCCATAGTAGCTACTCCAAACCTTTATTTATCACTCTTCTCAATTACACTTTCTGTATTTAAACACTGCCCACTCACTCTCAACAAATGATTTTGCCTCCCATTTCAGACAAAAAAAAGTCAGCAAGTATAAATTCCTTCCTCTTCAATAGATTAATTCCTCTCAATGCCTCCCTTGTCCCCTAATTCTGCCATCCATTTAGAAGCTGTTAGTTCCAAACTCTGTCAGTCTTAAATGGCTGTACCTCAGAAATAACAGCCTGTAATAACCATCTAGCTAGACAAAATCTAGAATTCTTTCAGTTCCTCTCAAACTCTCAGTGCTATTATTCCTATTCTTCATTGCTTCTCTGAGACCAATCCAATTTAATTCATCTGGTTGCTAAAACTTTGGACAGGAATAATCATTTCTTAGGTGACTCTTGCTTCAAAAATTAGGTCCTACTGCAAATGAACCCTAACACTAGATATTTTCCAAAACAGAAAATCTTCTAAGCCTAGACTAAAGACTAGACCAAGACTTTTTAAATAAATTAATCTACAACTAAAATAATTTAGAAAGCTATAAAGTAACTATTATGAAATGGAGCCTTTTACATTTCTTTAAGCTGCCAAAGCCCATTGTCATGACCAATAAAGTTAAATCAAATCAATTCTTACGTCGATATTTTGGCAAGGAAATTTCCATCCCCTCCTCTCAATATAAAACGGATCTACTGACACTTCCTTAAAAAGGCTTTTCTAAGAAGAGCTGCCAATGTTATTACATTCTATACTTTTAATATTATTTACTATGCCTGATCTTGTAACAAAGCAATGCTTACCACAGAACCTACTTTCCTTTAATAGGATCCCAGCAATATCTACAGAATATATCTCTATAAAGGTTTTACCTGGAGACTAGGATGACAGCCGAAGTCCAATAAAGTCTTCACAACTTGAAGATGACCTTTATTGACAGCAATATGAAGTGGTGTCTGTCGGCGTTTGTTGCGAGCATTCAAATCAGCGCTGCCTCGATGTAGTACTTCTATAACAGCACCTTCATCCCCAAAAGCTGCATGGTGAACAGCTCTATCTCCATCTTTGTCCTAAACATCAACATTTAAATCAAAATTAGTGAATATTTTAGAAAGAAAAACAGAATCTGAAGCTATAATAACTCATCACGAACCAGATTAATGTGAGAAAAATCATAGAATGGAGCCAAAAAATAAGGAGAAATTCACGCGAATGGTGATTAACTCCAAAGATAAAGGATGAACCTGGATCAATATATTATGTCAGGCATACACAGGACCAATAGTTAATTCAGGGGCAGTTCAATTCATTACTTCTAATTTATTAGCCATGATGGTAAGCCAACATTGGGAAAATGCTGATTTATATAACTATATAAACTTTTTCCACTTAAAAAACTTTACAAAGACTTTCTAATGACATAAAAATTACACTAACACTAGTTGAGTGATTTAAAAAAAAGACGACGGGATGCTGAACAATGTGATTTCAAATAGCTTTAAAGCAGAGAAATATACCAATATGTTAACACTGGTTATCTCTAACTGGTGAGCATATACTTCTGTATATTCAAGAAGAGAAAAAAATTAAGTACCACCATAAAAGATAAAAATGAAACACAAACCAGCCTAATTCCATACATCTGAAATACAGTAGGTATGTCCTAACTTCTGTAATAGGCATATTTCTACAGAGATGAGAGGTAGAGAAAGACTCAATTTATTAAACTGTTTTCAAATGTTAAGAAACAACTTTTTAAAGGGGGGGAAAAATGCCTGTCTCGCACCACACAGATAATATAGATATATATATAGTCCATACCAAAAAGAAGTCTCATTACCTCACGAAACGCAGATGTAGAAGTACCCTTATGAAGGTACTGTCTTTATCTCATACATCTCAAATTTTAACACTCAGAAATAAGCATGCTTTAAGACTTTCTCCAGGGCAGTGATTCCCAAACCACAACGCTAGCCTCTGGTAGACTTTTTTTTTTTTTTTTGCAAGTGATTTGACAATCTATTACTTAGGATTATTTGAACTACTTTTAAAGTTAACATAGATAAATACTGTTGTGGCTAAGTACATTTAAACCAAATGAACAGTTCATTCAAAACAGCTGCTGAATTCAAAAGTTTTTGGACTTTGCATATTTTCTCAAGCAGATATTAAAAGTAAAACCACTCATGCAGGAGTCCACAAAGATTTGACAATCATTCTGGAAAAGGTAGGAAACCACAACCCAGGAGTACTTCTTTTACCTTACTAATATTCCAGCTAAACCAGGTTATGAGTTTTTGTTACCTGTCTACCTTGAAACTACCACATGAAAGTTTTAATATTCAACTCATGTACCTCTGAGCAACATATTTATACATTCCAGGAAAAAAAAAAGCTTTTACCAAAAAAATATTATGTATATATATCACTAACCTCTCTAGTAATATATTTCAATATTTCAGAAACTTATTTTTAATATTTTCCTAACCCTTAATCTGAATTTATTTGTTAAATTTTTAAATCTATCTAGGGTACTCCATCCATTAAAAAAGGCAACATTGATCCACTAACACTCGCTGAATAAAAACAGGTACTATTTATGGAGTGTACCATATATTTACGGCTGTTAGAAAATTATTAGTGAAACACTTTTCTGGAGGTCCTATCAACAATTTATTTAAGTAAAACAAAAAACTAAAAAACTTAAAACCCTTATATGTCAAAAGGCAATACAAATAAAATTTATAGATTTTGGGAAATACACACACATACTGGAAAATAACAATTAATTTTATTTCCAGGTTTTTCTTATAAATTAGAAAACCTTAGTTGTGCAAAGATCTTAATTTACAGATTTTATTGCTTTTTTCTGAAGTTATCTTAAGTATTCCAAATAAATCTAAAACATATAACTCGTCATTCTATCTCTGATACTAATAACAAAATAAGATCTTGAAGGAGAACATTACAGCAAACCTTCAAAAGGTTATGTAATTAAACTAAAACTAATCTTGGTTCTTTCTACCCTCTTGCCCTCCCCTTTCCTCTCAACACTCCAAAACCTGTCCTTGTTCCAGTCTTCCCTATCTTAGCTGATAGAACCAAAGATCATAAGGTCAACAAAATCAGTATCTGTAGGTCAGGCTCGCTGACTTCCCTGACCAGTACCCCTATGTACAAGCACCTAATTCTACAGCTTTTACTCAATTTATGCTCCTATCTATTTTGCTACTCACCCTGCCACCACTTTATTCTTACCCCAATCTATTCTTCACACATAGATAGAATTCTCTCTGTAAAACACAAAATTTATGTTTATAACTCATTACTATAACTCTAAGGGAACAAACCTCTTTTGAAGCCTATTTCTGTAGACTATTCCAGACTCATCTGCTGCCTTGGTTCCCTCACATATAAAACTCTAATTATCAAGTTATTTGACCCAATATGATCTTATGTTGTTCCCAGACTTCAATGCTTATTTATTACCTCACTGGCTTGAAAACAGACATCCTTTAAAAATCTGCTCAAGCAACCCCTCTCCTATAAAACTTCTTGATTCTCACAAAATCAATAAATTAATCTCTCCTTCTATTATCTCACTTACCACACTGTAGTATAATATTTGTTTCCAAATTTATTTTTATTTGACTCTGAGCTTTTGGGGGTCTACGACTGTGTCTTAATTATCTTTATTCCCAGGATGTACCATAATGCCTACTAACTACTAAAGACCAAAATGGGTGTTTAACTGAATCTTTAATAAGCCTTAATAACAGTCATGTTTTTAATAATTTCCCTTTTTTTTGGTAAAATACAAATAACGTAACATTTACCATCTTAACCACTTTAAGTGTATAGTTCAGTGACATAAAACACATTCATATTGTTGTGAACCCATCAATACCATCTATCTCCAGAACTCTTTTCACCTTGCAAAGCTAAAATTTTAAACACATTACACAATAACTGCTCTTTCTCTCTATCCCCAGCCTCTGGAAATCATCATTCTGCTTTCTTTCTCTATGATTGTTGATTACTCTAGGTACTTCATATAAGTGGAATCATACAGTGTTTGTCTTTTTGCAACTGGCTTGTTTCACTTAGCATAATGTCCTCAAGGTTCATTTACATTGTAGCATGAGTCAGAATTTCTTTCCTTTTTAAAGCTGCATAGTATTCCATAAATATTTTGTTTAGCTATTCATATATCAATGGACACTTGAGTTGTTTCTAAGTTTTAGCTATTGTGAATAATGCTGCTATGAATATGGGTGTACAAATATCTCTTCGAGGCTCTGCTTTTAGTTCTTTTGGGTAAGTACCTAGAAAAAGAATTACAGGATCATATGGTAAATTCCATTTTTAATTTTTTGACAATCGCACTTCTTTCCACAGCAGCTGTACCATTTTACATTCCCATAAGTTAACGAGGGTTCTGATTTCTCCACCTCCTCAACATTTATTTTCTGATTTTTCGATAGTAGTCATCCTAATGGGTGTGAGATGTACCTCACTGTGATTTTAATTTGGATTTACCTAACCATTTGTGATGTTCAGCATCTTTTCATGTGCTTATAGACCATCCATATATCTTCTTTGGAGAAATATCTATTCAAGGCCTTTGCCCAACTTTTTGTTGAATTTTAAGTTCTCTATATTTTCTCTATACAGTTGAGTCCTCTATATATAGTTCTCCATCAATCCCTTCTCAGATATATGATTTGCCAATATCTTCCCCATTCTGTACCATTGCCTTTTTACTGTTGATAACATTCTTTGGTGTACAGAAGTTTTCAATTTTCATTAAGTCCTATTTGTCTATTTCTTCTTTTGTTGCCTGTGCCTTCAGTGTCATACTCAACAAATCATAGCCAAATCCAATGCTGTGAGCTTTACTCTGTCTTCTAAGAATTTTTTAAATTTTATTTCTAAGAATTTCATACTTTTAGCTCTTAAATTTATGCCTTTGAGCTATTTAGAGTTAATTTTGTATGAAATGTTAGGTAAGGGTCCTACGTCATTCTTTTGTATGTGGATATCCAGTTTTCCAAGCACCATTTGTTGAAAAGACTGTTCTTTCCCCACTGAATTGTTGTGGCACTCGTGTCAAAAATCATTGACCATATATATGCAAGCATTTATTTCTGAGCTATTTTATTCCACTGGTTTGAATGTCTGTCTTTATGCCAGAACCAGTGTTTTCATTACTGTAGCTTTGTGGTAAGTTTTGAAATCAGGAAGAGTGAGTCTTGCAAATTTGTCCTTTTTCAAGATGGTTTTGGTTATGGGGTACCTTGAGATGACATACTGACTTTTAAGATGGATTTTGCTATTTCTGTAAAAGACATCATGGGATTTCGATAGAGATTACACTGAATATGCAGCAGATCACTTTGGCTAGTATTGACATCTTAACAATATTAATTCTTCCAATTTGTGAACATGGGTTATGTTTCTATTTACTTGTATCTATTAATTTCTTTCAGCCATAATCTGTAATTTTCGTTTTACAAATCTTTCATCTCTTTGGTTAAATTAATTCTTAAGTAGTTTATTCTTTTTGATGCTATTATAAATGGAGTTTTCTTAATATCCTCAACAGATTGTTCATTGTTAGTGTACAGAAATGCAAATGACTGTGTTGACTTTGTATCCTGCTACTTTGCTGAATTTCTTAATTTGTTCCAAAAGTCTTTTTTTTTTTTTTTTTTTTGGTGGAATCTTTAGGCTTTTTTACACGTAAAATTATATCACCTGCAGGGATAATTTTATTTCTTCCTTTCCAATGTGGATGCCTTTTATTTCTTTTTCTTGCCTAACTGAATTAACTTAGATCTCCAAGAACTATGTATACCAATTCCTAGAGCCATTTCTGAGTCATGAGTTCTTTTTAGAAAAGAATTTCCTTAAACTAACCAATCTTAAAGCCCACTTGCCCTTTCCTTCTCCGTTTTACAGTTAAATGTTTCTAGTTTTGTTTTCATTAACTAGATAAGCAGAATCAGGTAGAATTAGCATCTGTTTCTAGAGAAACTGTACTAACTTCTACCAGTTGGAAAGAAATGTTTAATAGGAACACTCAAACACAGGTAATATCTTAAATTCCCAGGGTGCCGTATACTATAAAAGGTTATCTTAAATTATTCCCCTTACTCCACACCCCAACTCTTTAAGTTACCATAGATGAAGAAACTGAAGCTTATACCAATTAAACTTTTTGCCCAATATTATAAACAATCGTTAAAACTTGTTTTTTTTACAGTCTAATATTGTTCCCTACTATTAACTCACTCCATTAAAAAGTTTTCATTAACTTTAAATGATAAAACCACCTCAAGTTTCCTGATAACTTCAGTATATATTTGTATTGTATTTGAAAATTTACTGTAAAGGACGCACTTTTTTAAACTGGTCTTCCACTCAAACCTCTACGCCTTTACTATTACACTTCATTAGTAGGAAAAAAAAAATATTGAGTCCCTGAAGGATCCAAAATTAGCTCCTCTATATCAACATACCTAAGATCTCGCAGTTCTCAGTGCCTTTACATTAAGAAGGAAACAGAATGTAATCCTACTGTACTTAGTAGGCCAGATATGGAGAAAACCAACTTTCTAAAACAGTTGAGTTTTCCCTAAGAAAAATGGAAAAAAAATCTTATCATATATTCAAAAGGTATGATATACTCAGCCATAAGAAGAGGTGATATACTGCCATTTGCAAGAACATGGATGGACCTTGAAATAATCATACTACTTAAAAAACAGAAAAAGTTGAAAATCACACGATATCACTTATACGTGGGATATAAACCTAAAAGAATCAAATGAACAGGACAAACAAACAGACATTCATGGACATGGACAATGGACTAGTGGTTACCAAAGGAGAGGGGGGAAGGAGGAAGTAGATGGGGTGAAAAAATTTAAATCATTTCTTCAATTAAATAAATAAATAAATTTAAAAAAGATAATTAAATGCCTTACAAAGTGGAAAAAAAAGTATGATATATTCCAAATAATTTAGTTTGATAACAGATTAAATCAACTGAAAAAATCTGCAATCATCATCTATACTAGGGTCCTGTAAACTTTTCTGTGAAGGGCCAGAAGTAAATATTTTAGGTTTTATAGGCCCATACGGTCTAGTCAAACTATCAACTATTCAACTCTGCAGTTGTAGCACAAAAGCAGCAATACACAATAAACAAACGAATGGGTGTATTGTGTTCCAATAATACTAATAAACAATACAAATGGAGATCTGAATTTGGCTTGCAGGCTATAGTTTGTGACCCAATTTATACTATCTTGAGCCCACTTCCTAATGCAGAGTTCAAAAAAATGAAAGATTACAGAATGAGATAACTAGAAAAGAAACATATTGATCTTTATTCTTCGGCTAACCTCAAAACTTTTAATAAAATTAGATTTTCAAAAATTGTTAATTATTAGTTTTTAAGGTATGTTAAAGATATAATAAAGTTTTTTTTTTTTAAAAAAAAAGAGCACTTATCTTTTACGACATATACTAAAATATTTACAGATGAAATAATATGAGATCTGGAGCTGCTTCAATTTAATCTAGCAGAAGAGTGAGATGTAAGGGGGTACAGATAAGACAAAATTGGTCAGAAAAATAATTAAAGTGGGGTAATGGACACATAGGATTCATTATACCATTCTCTCCGCTTTTATAAATGTGTAAAATTTCCAATAATAAAAAAGTTAATGACAAATCACTTTATAAAGAAGCTGGCAAATGATGAATCCTAAATTTAAGTACATTTGAGAAATTAACTATTTTCTCCATCTTTTAAACCAGGGTTTCTCAACTTCAGCACTGTTGACATTTGGACCAGATAATTTTTTGTTGTGGGAGCTGTCCTGTGCACTGTAGGATGTTTAGTAACATCCTTTCTTTCTAGCCATTAGATGCCAGTAGTACTCCCAACTCCCCCAATGAGCTGTGACAATCAAAAATATCTCCAGACATTTCCAAATGTACTCTGATGGGCAAAAAATGCTCAACTGAGAACCACTATTTTAAACAAACTATATTACTGTTTATATTAAGCAATGTTAATTCTTACATTTTAGGAAAATTAAGACTTTGATAAACTTTTATTTTAGTCATAGATGATAAATTATATTTACATTTTAACCCAATTTTTAAATGTAGTTTTTCCTTTACCAATTGGGAAATTGTGTTATTAATTTAACCTGATATGTAAATATTGCTTTCTCACACTATTTCTACAAATTACATTTGCCTACAGTGGTTTTAAAAACAGAAAATGCACAGAATGGAAATCCAAACCTCACTGCTCTAGTAAGTTTTCAAACTGAAAGATAAATTATTTACAAATACCTATCCTGAGCCTCACTCCAACTCCAATCTTACCATGTTTTTAGTATTAACTAACCACTTGTTTTGTATTTGAGTTTAAAGCAATAAGAAACCTACTCTTGAAAAACAATGTCAACTTCATTACCAACCCCAGAGCTGCAGCTCCCCATTCTGCATAGCCAGCCTCTAAGGTTTACAAGAAGTCTTTAGAAACACAAATATATGGATAGGCTCTATATTGCCAGGTTTAGTATTTAAATTCTCAATCAGAAAGCATACTTTAAAAAAAATTAGGCAAAAAAAATTTGGTTTTTCAGTCTCTTGCCTTATTAGTTATAATCAGAAGGGCTTTGATATTTTAGTAGTTGTTGCTATCATAGTTTCTGGATTCATTAAATAAAAAATGGAATATTCAGCTCAAGAAATTTCATTGCATTTCCCCAGACCAGACTAAAACAAAAACAAAATAAAGTAATTGCCTACCATTTTCAGAATACTAAATTTAAATTAAGTCTTTCTTGCATTACCAAAAAACCCTTATAACATAAACTGGGTCCTAAATTCACAGCCAAGAAAATGTGACTTAAAAATTACTACTGTAAAAGCAAAATCAAATTATATAATCTCATTCATAAAGACATCACAGTAATAAAACTATCATATAGTTTACAGACATCTAATAGGTGAATTTAAAATTCAAGCTCTTTTTATGCAAAAGAAAATTTCAACATCAAAGATGACTTATTTACACCTACAACACCAGTGGCTCTTTAGTAGCTCTTCAACAACTCAAAATACATAAAATTAGAGAAAGAAGAAAAAATAATGTATGACTTCTCTTCTCAAATGTGTATTAAAATTTTATTAGTAAAAACCGGCTGGTCTACCAATTGGGCCTTCAGAAATTCAAGTCCTTAGTAAGATTGCTTAGATGGAAGTGTCATCTGGGCAAAACTGCAGCATTCTGCCTAGTGTAAATTTGATAGAATTTGACTTATTCTTAAGTAATCTTGCACTAGACTGAAACTAATGTAATTCTAATATCTTTTTTAAGTAATGAGGTTATAACTAAAACAAAGAAAGCCATCCTTCACATTACTCACATAGATTCTCAACTGAAATTCCAACGATAGCAAAAAATCTTTATTTCCCTTTGTAAGAATATACTCTAAATTAAATTAAGCATAAACATACACTTAAGAGTGATAAACATGCACTGTAAAATCCCAAAGATCCACATTAAGGTCAAGAGACAACAAGACTAAACAAATTCTAATATACTGGTCCCCTTATGAGAAAAATAAAAAAAATAAAGGCCTCTGAGTGCCACAAATTAGGAAAGTTCTTGAAGCATATGATGTATATTCCCCTTCCCTGAGATCTATAATCCCTTCCTTCCCTCAACTTCCCCAGTATGATTCCTGGGTGAACCCAAACAGGCTCCCAACAGCATAGTGGTACTACCATAGTAAAGGGAAACTCAACTCTCATCTTCATTTGGGGTTATGCCCAGAATATTGAGGGTTCACAGAAAAACAAGAAATGCTTCAAGCTGTCTTTTGTCAATTTTTTCTTTTCAACCAGAAAAGTCTTAGGTGAGTATTAAATTTCAAGAATGAAAACAATCTACCTCATGATATAGAAGTACCATTTCTAGGACATTAATTTTTACTTAAAATATTTTTCAACCTTAGTTTAATTACCTCTGCTTCTACATCCACATTTTGCTTCAAAAGTAACTTCAAAATGTCAACATGTCCATTCTGACTAGCAGCTTGCATAGCTGTGTGGCCAGCACATTGTCCATTCACCTAAATTAAAAAAAAGATAAAAGAAATGTCAAAAATCAGAATGAGCCTATACACACACACACACACACACACACACACACACACACACACACACACACACACACACACACACAATATAGTGTGTAGATTTAAATCTAGCTCATTATATAATTCTATAAAAATAATTTAGTTTGGCATTCCATATGTTCCAGAATAGATCATCAGAAACTGTTCTAATTTAGAGAAGAGATGCGAGCACTTTCTTAAAATAAAATGAAACTTCCATTGTTCAAAAAGCTATGAAAGAACTGTTTAGCAATCTGCAGTTGAAGAAAGGGAGCAGGAGAACAAAAGAAAGTTAGTTATATTAATTTTGTATATTTAATTCTATTTAGATTATTAAATCTCAAAGCCTATTTTAAAAAGCAATAATTTAAATAGAAAACTTTTCAAAAAAATAGTCTACTACAAGATAAATAAATTTAATTCAATATATATACCGAATATCAACTATAAGCAAACTACCATGAAAGATATATATAAATGAATTATCAGGGTAACTATATATGACTATTCTATTATAAAGCAGTAAATTCCAACCTTTTCTTCACTTCAGATGTTGTGTAAATGCATAATTTACCCATGAACATACCCAAGGCTAAGTGAAATTCTTTAATTCTACCACATTCACTCCCATCCACAAAATCATGAAGGACCACACGTTTATATCCTGTCCCCCAAGACTACACTAAAAAGAGAGTAGAATAACTTTAAAAATAAAAAAAACTACAAAGACTAGGAGAAAGGGAGAGCTAACAACAGAAAACGAGAAAAGCAACACATTTTTGAAAGAGAAAGCAGACTGAGAAAGTTCTCTAATTAACTTTAGAGAAAAAGACAAAGCCTGGGAACCCCAGACAAACTCAAAACCTGCAAATACAAGCACATCAGAAGGCTAACAAGAGAAGCCCCAAGTATAAATCTGATGTGCAATGGCCACACTCCAAGTCCACTCCTAGAACTTAAGAACAGGATGTCAGCAGCCATGCACTTAGGTTCTAAACAGCAAAAGGAGGTTTCTTCTCTCAAACAACCGAATAGCCATAGAAAGCAGACCTCTACATGACGGCATCTAGAGATCTCCGAAAGCTCCACACATACAATCACCATTAATGCAAAGTCAGTCATCAAGTCCTGTCCAGGTAAAGAGAGCTACCAATCAGCTTTTCGATGTCTTATTCAGATATGAATAGACAACTAAGGATCAGAGATTGAAGAGTACCTCAAATACAAATTAATAATAATAATAATTTTTTTTTTTTTTAAACAGAGAAAAGAAATGACTCTGGAAGGAACAAATGGAGAGAAAAAAAGAAAAACTTCAATTAGAGACATTCGAGAATTCTTTAAATCTAAAAAGTCAAAATCAGAGTTTGGAGAAACATGGCAGAGTGAGAGACGTCTCCAGATCTCTCCTCTGGAAACAACAATAAGCTGAATATCTAAAATGCAACAGAAAATACCCAAACTGCACACCAGTACGTCTGAGCATGGGTTCTGCACATAAGAGCTACCATAGATTAAAATGTTATAAACAACCTTAAACCTAAAATAAATAAATAAATAGATAGATAGATAGATAGATAGATAGATAGATAGATAGATAGATAGATAGATAAATAGTCAAAATCAAGAGGATGATGCTATGAAAACAAGAAAGCTAAAGGAAAGAAAAATCTCACTATAAGAGCTGGAAAATGGGTAGATATGAAGCAAGAGACCCTTGTTTTTCAGTATTGAGATCTTTTAAAATGTATATCCTTATATATTTATTTGTGTTACAAACAACCATACCTCAATAAAGCTTTACAAAAAAACTGTTTCAGCAATTAAAAGATGAGTTTTTTTAATTAAAAGATGTGTTGTATTTATTTCCATTACCTTATGACATCTTACTAAAACAAGAGTAAAGTTTTATTTTCTTTTAAGCAACAATTGACAAAGATAATTAGAACTAGCAAAACAGAAACCACACACACAGACACACTCACACATATACAGTAAGCTGGAAATAGAACTAAACCTCCTGTGAGGAAAAAAGCCTAGAAGCAATCCTTTTGCCAAGAAAACCCAAAAGGCTCAGAATTAATGATCTCTGAAAATAAAGAAAATGGGGGGTGGGGTGCTACACACAAAAACATTGGTTGACAGTCTTTTTTTGTTTTTTTTTTTTTTAAGGCCTACAGCACCCAGTCTTCCTAGGTGGTCTCCCATCCAAGTACTAATCAAGCTTGACACTGCTTAGCTTCCGAGATCAGACAGGATCAGGCTTGTTCAGGGTGGCACGGCTGTAGACAGTTGACAGTCTACTTAAAAAGCATTTATACCCCCAGTTTCTCCCACTCTGCACAGCTGAACTACTGCTCTATCCTCATACTAACAGAAACCTGAAAATTTATTCTCTGGGAAGGGTAAAGGCTCCTTAGCTTATAGAAAGCAGGCACTGTAGGGTGGGGCAAAGTACTAAAAACAGAACTTTGATGTGAATATTTACAGGCTGAATGCTGAAAACCCAGGCCCTCGTCCCTTAATCAGTATTCAAAAGGCTGGCAGCCACGTTTATACCTAGCAGAAGAATAAAGAGATCTTTCTGGGGAGTCAGACCAGCCCAAGAGAAAAGACTTAACAACCAATACCCATGAACAACCCAAAGAAACACCCAACCAGATCACCCTATAAGTGAAGTCCAGAGCTGACAAACCCACACACAAACAAGAGCTTCCAACAAGCCTTGTATTGTCCACTCTTATAGATAAATAGACAACCAATGATCACCAGACACTAAGGAATGGCCTCCAACATGGAAGACTTGTTTGGAAGAATGGAAAAATAAGGCTGGAAGATGTAGTTTTTCATTAAAAATCTTATAGAACTATTTTTCCCTTTTTTAGAATGTATGACATTGTTAAAAAAATGACTGAGATAAATTAGTAATTAAATGAAAAAATTAAGTATAATGTACATCTGCTTGACTGAACAGAAAAGAAAGTTGACTATATTTCAAACACAAAACCATAATATCTGAAATAAGTTATTTGTTATGTCTCACAACAAATCAAGAAACCACTATGTTGTGCTGCTGCAATTGATCTCTCTCAAATAAACCTAAAATGCTACATGAGCTCAAAGGAATAAGACGTTTATACTTATAATTATATATCTGATCTTCTTCAAACTGTCTAGTGTACTTATATACAAAGGTGTGGTAACAAAAGCCCTTGCAACACAGTGACAATGATTCAAACTGCCACTCCACTTGTAATCTCTTGGCCAGCACTGAACATATTGGTAGCAATGGATGACTAAGTGAGAACCAAAACAGCCCATTTAAAATATGGCTTATGTGAACGGTAAACTTACAACATTAAATATTAAGATTTACAAAGTACATGACGTCTAATTCTTCTGTGTTACAAACTGTGAAATAGTCAACTTTTATAGGGAAAGGAGAATAAAAAGTTTAGACTAAATGTTTTAAAAAGGATAGAAAATTACTTATAAAATTTACTAAAACATTATTAAAAGACATGACAAAATTACATAAGAAAAATTCACTGAATTTCCAAAAAGGACACTAACCACTTAAAAAACAAAATGTGAATTTTGTTAATCATCATAAAATAAAAAAAGTCACTGTTAAAATAAAAAAAATCAATATTTTTTAGACATGCACACTTAAAAATGATGGCTCGTGTCTTCTTTAAAATACCTCAGAAAAACGAGGACTAGATGAAGCACATGTAGCAAAGTCCTAATAATTATTGGAGTAATGTGGCAAAATCTAAATAATTGTTGAAGAAGTATAAGGTCCATTATACTATTTGTATATTTTTCAAAATAATTTTTAAAATGCTCACATCTACATCTGGTCTTTTTAGCAAATCTTCCACTTTAGCAACATCTCCGTTGGCAGCAGCCTTAACTAATTCTTCATTGAGGTCACCAGATTCTTGGGTTTCGAATAATTTCTTCAAAAGTTGGGAGAGTCTTTCTGTAAATCATCAAATAAAAGTGCTAAAAAAGGAGGATCTCAAACCTTAACTACTAACAGACAAGCATTACCTACATGCCTATAATATATACTTTTCCTTTTTTTCTATCATTAAGGTTATTTTTGTACAGATATTACCCATGCAAGTTATAATTACTACCATATAAAGATGCATTAAGTTTGAGCCCCCAAGTATTCCCAGTTTTCTCCAATTCATGTATTTCAAATTAAAATTTTAGAAAAAATAGTTACATACAAATAATAATTCAAGATTTGGAAGTCATAACAAAGATATCAGAAATGAACACATTCTAATGGATACACAATGGGAGCACCATAATGATACAAACTTCCTTTCAGGTTTTAAGCATACTCACTGACTCTCTGAGCTCAATGTTACAGACCTAAGAGTAAATTAACAGATCAATGACTATGATTCAAAAGCAATGTAATCCCTATAATATCAGAGAAAATATTTTAGGGACAAACCAATTTTCAGTTGAAAATAGACATCTGCAAGTGTTAATAACATACTTCAAAGGTGTCATTGATCAGTTTTGACTAAAATAAGAAAGAACCAGGGATTTACATAGACCGATTCATAAGATATTTTTTCTAAATAGCATTAATCAGTAGAGCATCTACCCAGTTCTTCTCAATTCTTGAATCTTCTTATTGGAAAGCAAAGAAATCACAAAGTGGGGGAAAGGCCCAAAGCCAAGTCCACATTACTTGAGAGTAGGATATTAACTATCCTTCACTCTTTTAATTTGTATATAGTCAACTTGATGTGATGCCATCTAACCTCAAGGTAAAAATAAACACCACCTGATTTAAACTTTAAGCACACTAGCAAATTACAGCAGAAAAGAGACAGAAGCAGAGGAAGTTAAAAGCAATACAAAATAAAACTGGAGGTCACTCAATGTTTTCCTTTACTTAGTATTTACAGTTATGGTTCTACTTTTCTGGATGACATACATACATCAGTAATTTATAATTTGTTGTAGAATGAACTGAGTCTGTGTATATAATACTGGAGCATAGGAAGGAAAGATTTTGGGTATGAGTTGACCTAAACATCTAGCATATTCATATCACAATACAGTTTTCTACTCATTGCAGCATGAATAATAACTCTTATTGAATAGTAAGAAAAAAAATATGGCTGATATGTAAAAATATTCAGAAAGAAAGCCATCTGCAACCAATGATGTTGGAAATGAAAAGAAAACAGTCTTAGAAAATGATGGTTCTCTGGCACAAAAGTTCTGACTCTTTTCAAAGAGGAGAGTGTTGAATTTCAGGTATCTTAGATTTGATGTGGAGAAATCCTTGATATATCCAAGAAAAAGCATATATTTATGGAACTTTTCCAGTGCCTACCTCTGCCAGAACAAAGGCTGTTCATTGTATGGGGGGAAAAAAAAACTTTTAGTGAAAGTTTAAAAGATAGTTAACATTCAAGTGAAGTTATGTGATCTAGGAGAAAACCAGGAACACATACAATATTATCTGTATGAGAACTGGGGAATTAGCAAAGGTTCTAACGTAAACCACATTACTTTTAAAGAAGCATGAGCCAAAACATACCACCAGATGCATTGCTAATGGCTGATCCTGCAGATGCCACCTTAGAAACTGCTGCTGGATTATATGTCCAAGATGTACCACAAACTTCCACCTTTAAGTCACTGTCTGAATAAATCTGTTGTACGCGGCCAACTTTACCTAAAGTCTTTAAGAAAAAGTATATTCATGTTTCCAAGTCTAAAGTATATGCCATAAAAATGTTACCAGTTTTTACATGTTTAAATGATTCATTTTACTTTGTTCTTAAAGAAAAAAACTTTTGAAGGATAACAATATTCAACTGATTAGTTACAAACTTTAATAAATATCCTTAAAAAATATTTCTATAAATAAAACTATACTTCCACAAGAATATAAGAAAATAAATCATGAGTGTCTTTTATTCATAAAAGTTCACAAAATTTTGCTTTTTGATATTCAACCCTTCTTTTTTAACCCCATAAGATATATCTTGAGAACTTACAACGTAACTAGTATAAAATCCATCACCAATCTAGCCTAAAAATATGAAATCTAATTTCTAAAAAAAATATATTTAAACCAAAATGGGTTCAAAACTTACATCTATGTTTAAATCCTTTATGGAATCATGCCTTATTCAAAAACGTAAATGTGCAGAAATAACGTGCTTATTTAATATGGAATAAAAAGGGCAATCAGGTATAGGATAACCAGCAACAGCATCTCTTACCATGTGGCAAATGCTTTACATATATTGACTCACCTAATACTATAACCCTGAAAGTTAAGTGCTGTTATTAGTCCCATTTCAAAATCAGTTCCAAAACTCATTCTCTTAAGCACAACAGAATAGCAAATAACACTAGAAAATTAGTGAAGAACAGTGATACCTGACTACTACTTTCTAACACAAAGAAGAAATTGCCCTTGATTTATTTTCTCTTTTGACCTCTTCGTAGCATCCAACCCCAACTTCCAGAAACTACTCCCTTGATTTTGGGATGACAGTCTAATCTTTCTGCCTGTTCCATTCTCTACTCACTGGCTCCTTTTCCTTCTTCAAGTCCTTAAATCTGTTCATTCTCCCCAAATTTTATTCCTGCATTTTTACTCTTCTTGAAAACTTAATCTACTTTGACAACTATCATCTTATATTCAAAGACTCCAAAATATACTTCTCTAGCCCTGTTTAACCCTCCCCTTGCCCCACAATACACACCAATTTTAACTTCTCATTAGACATTTTCACTGGGAATCTTCCATCATATCAAACTCTATGAGGCTGCATTCTTTGTTTCCTCCCTCCTAAACTGTTCATTATAGAAAATCTCAAACACATAAAAGTAGACAATAGTATATTAGCTCCTCATTTACCCATCAACCAGTTTTAACAATTTTCAGCTCATGGTCAATCTTGTTTTCCCCTACCCATTCTCCCTTCCTATCTTATTTCATCATGTAAACTCTTTTTAAAAAACATATCTACAATACTATTATCAACCGGCCCCAAATTATCAATAACTCTAACATGAAATACCAGCCAGTGTTCAAATTACCAACTGCCTCATAAATGATAAAATTTTTAGTTTCTTTAAATCAAGTTCCAAGTAAAACCTATACTTTTGCTCTGCAAATTATTTGTTGAAGAAATAGGGTTATTTATCCTATAAAGTTTCTTACAATTTGAATTTTGCTAATTGGTATAGTTTAATAGATTCATCTGTCTTTGTATTTGGTAACTGCTAGATCCTTTTAATATGATCTAAAAATCTTCATTAGCTTCCTTGCTATCTGGTATGAGGCTCATCTTGTTTATTTCCTGTCAAAGAGCTAGAATTAACCATTTTTCCAAAGAGCCTTAGTTCTTTACAGAAGGAAAGACTATTTCAAGACCATAATCTGAGCACTAAGGTTGGTTATTGTTACTGGAATGGTCACTGTTTCTAGGTATTTTCATGGACGGAGCTAGGAAATGGGTATGGGTATGGGAGTTGTTTTGTTTTAAAAGATAAAATAAATCATGAGTTCAAACACTCTTCCAATTCAAATCTAAGACTACAGAGTTTTTACATAACCTCTTTTATATTACATCTGTATCTCCTTTTCCCACTCTAATCATTCTGGTTCTCAAGGTCACTGGAGATAACAGAATTAGAATTATCATATAACCACTTTTTTTTTTGTCATGTTACATAAACGACAATCTCAAAATAAAAACATTAATACTATCGCAATTAGATTTCTGAAAATTATTTAATATTTCTTTTCCCATGCAGTTCTGTAGTGTATATTCTTCCCATAAGGATATAAAGATAAATTACTGTGTTTAAAAATCACCTGGAATTTTCTCTCTGTATGACAATGAGACACACTCAGGTTTATTTGTTTCATTTTATTTTCTACTTTTAGAAGTTTCCTTTTTGAATTTGATTTTGTTTTATAATTGTATAAAATACATACATGGTTTCAAATCTATAAAACAAGACATATTCAAGGACACCTTCCTTCTACTTTGATCCCCTATATCATATTCAACTTTTTATATATGAATACTTTTTTAACTTTATGATTAAACTTTCCATTTTTTAAATATAAAGATTGTATTAAAATTTTATATTAAACTATATTGTCCTAATATTATAATAATAGCCATATACATATATGTGCATATACATATATACGCAGATTCTCATTTCCTCTTTTAAAATTATTTATGTATTATCTATTGGTCTCCTAGTATATACAATACTGAAATTAGTCATTCATGTGTTCTTCTACTTACCTTGTGTCTCCCGTAATAATTTTAAATAATAATATTTAGTCCCACTGCCCTATCTCTACATTATATTTTCCACTAACAGCTCTATCAAAAATACTAACTGTAGCCTTTTTTGGACCTTCTCTGGCTAATTTAACTGAAATAAATTGAAAAATAAAAGGCATAAGTATGCCTAGCTGCCAATGAATATAATTCTTGAAGGATTATGCTACTTTCATTTCTAAAAATTAAAGTATCTTTAAAAACTACATAAGCATAATATAATTCCTAATCCAAAACTATTTTCTATATACTTACTGGAAGCATAGCTTCAGCCCATTCTCCGTGTCCTCTTTGTAGAAGTTTAATTCTTTCCAGATCATAACAAACTTGTACAAGATCACCAACTTGAAACTGTGAGGTGCCTCCTTCTGCACCTTGAGCAGCATCCCCGCTTCGGACAATGTTTGCTTTAGTGAGAACAGCAGGATTGAACGTCCACCTAAAGATCAAAGCCAAAACTCAAAATGGGTAAGTTTATTTTAACACAACATTTTTTGTTAAACATTGCAGGGTGAAAAGTCTTACAACATAAACAGTAAAACAATCCTTTGCAATTACATCCTGAATGATCTTTCTTTTTATAATTTTATAACACAAATTTGGAAAAAGTCGTCATAGTCTTACCACCCTAATATATTTCTGTCTAGATTTATTCTCCACTGCATGTTTTAAAAAATTGTTATAAAATACATAGTCATTGTTAAAAATTAAAACATTTCAGAAACACATAAAGTGTGTGATCTTTGAGAAGGAATATATCTGCCAAGGATTCCTCGTGGTTAACTGAACCCAAATTCATAACCAGAGTTTAGCAGCCTTTGCTGATAGAGGCCTCTCATGCACACTGCATAGAAGGGAAAATCCACAGACAGCTACTAGCCTCCTGCACTGTGTTCCTGCCCTCTGAGTCAACCCTTAGGAAGGCGCTCCTGGTATCTTCTTTTGACCAATGGATTGAGAACTGCCCTGTCTATAAGAGCTGAGTAGCTATTCCTCTTTTGCCTCTACATAGGCCAACCAGAACACACAACTCTGCCTAATCAGTACCATACTATTTGGACCAATCCAATCAGAACTGTGCAATGTGAACTCATTTGCATAAAAATGGACAGATCGGGAACCAGGGCAGGAAAGGTGGCCTGCCCTTTGACTGGGTGGAGCCTACTTTTGGCTTCTACCAGAGGCTGCATTTGTTTCGCAAACTCTTCATCTGAATAAAATTTCTCCTCTTTCCACATCTCAGACTGGGAATTTCTGCTGACAAACGAAAGTTCCATTTTATACATCATGCCTGGATCATCATTCCCCACCCTACTAGAAACCACTGTTAATATTCTATTGTATATCCTTGCAGATCTTTTATCAATATGCTGAGTAGTAGTCATAATGTAGAGAGTTTTCTTTTCCATAAATGGAATCATATAATTCTGACTTCTTTTTTCTTAGAGAATGCATCTTGGAAGATTTATTTTTTAATTTCACAGGCATGGACCTATTTATTTCAATTTAATGGCTACAGAATATTCCATAGCATGAAAATACACTAATGTACTTAACCTGCTTCCTACTATCATTTACAGTATTTCCAAATTTTCACTATCGTAAACAATAAAGAATATCCTTTTATGTATATCTTGTCCACATGAGGTCAGTATTTCATTAGAGATTCTTAGAAGAACTAATCAAAGTATGCATTTGTTTATAATTCTGATAGAGCCAAACTGCTCTGCAAAGAGTACACCATTTCCCCATACCACTGCCAATCTCATAAAAATAGTATTTAGTTTTAATATGTCATGCTTGGGCATTTTACATGATTGTAATCACTGTAGCAAAAACAAATTTGGGATCTAATTTCTTTCCTATACATAAGCATTTTTCTGTGCTGCTACCATTTTCATAATGACCATTTTATTGACTATTTAATATTCCATTAAATAGTTGTACCACAATGTGTAACACATTTCCCCTAGCTCCAAATAGCACTCCAAAGAAAAAAGGTTCCCCAGTCAAATAAGCTTTTACAATATAGTCATTAGCACATAAAAACTTTGAGAAAGGTCACAATATATAAAAACCTGTTTACTAAAATCTGTAACCATGCAAACTTGGCTTTCTAAAGCAACCACAAAAACAAGTGCCTCTGACAAGTTAAAAATAAAAATAAGATGCACGAAGTTTTCTTTTCAGTTTTATCAATCACAATGCCCTTTACCTCACTCAATGTTCCAGAATTTACAAGACCTATTAGGGTGCATGAACACAGCAGTATTTATTCAAATTGTTCCCTCTGCCTACAGTGTTAACCTGCCTTAGTGAAAACCAAGTCAATCTTTCAAACTTATTCTAATTGTAATTTTCTCTCTGAAGTTTTCTATCATTTGCCCAGCTGAAATGACCACTCTTCTTTCGTACCTTCAGAATATCCTGAATACTCACCTATCATAATTACTTACAACACTATAGTAGTTATTTCCAGTTTTACCTATCTAAACTAAAAGAGAATCCCTCCAAAGCAGGAGACCATGTCTTAATTGTTGTTTTAATTGCAGCCCTAATCCTAGGGCCTAACACAGTACTTAGTAAGTTAGTACTTAATAAATTTTTGTTGAATTAAAAAAAACGATTATTTTCTAGAATTCAAATGTCATTATTACTCTTAACACCATTGCCCAAGAAAGAGTTTTAACCAAAAAAGAATTCTGTGAGTAATACTCCTAATTTGTGTTAACCTAACATTTCCAAATAAGGTAATATTTAACACAAAATATGTTAGTATATGCTAATCCAAACTTAAACTGTTAAGATTTTTTCTTTTTATTAACAGCTTTATTGAGATATAATTCACACACCATACAATTCGTTCACTTAAAGTATATAATTCAGTGGTTTTTTGTATATTCAGAGTTGTACAACCAAGCACTGCTAATTTCATTTTCATCACCACAAAATGATACCCCCTAATTATTAGCAGTCACTCTGCATTCACTCCCTCCCTAGGCCCAACAACTAGTAATATACTTTGTTTCGATGGATTTGCTTATTCTAGACATTTTATATAAATAAAATAACATTATATGTGACCTTTTGTGACTGGCTTCTTTCACTTAGCATAACGCTTCCAAGATTTATCTATGTTGCAACATTATGCCAGTACTCCAATCCTTTTTATGGCCAAATATAATATTCCACTGTATAGACATCATATTTTATCCATTCATCAGCTGACAGACCTTTGGGTTATTTCCACCTTTGGCTGTTATGAATAATGCTTCTACAAATATTCATATACAGGTTTCTGTGTAGACAAATGTTTTCAATTCTCTTGGGTATAAACCTCAGAGTGGTCATATGGTGACTCTATAAACTGTTTTCCACAGCATCAAGACCACTTCACAGTCCTACTATCAATGTATGAGGATTCAGTTCTAATTTTTCTACACCTTCACCAACACTTGTAATTATCTGACTTTTTTATTCTAGTCATTCTAGTAATATGAAGTGGTATCTCATTTGTGGTTTTGAATTGCATTTCCCTAATAACTAATAATGTCGAGCATCTTTTCATGAGTGTATGGAATGTATAGAATGATTTGTGTCATTCCAAAATTAGTATGTTGAAGCTCTAACTCCTAATGTGACGGCATTTGGAGACAGGGCTTTTAAGGAAGTTACTAAGCTAAAATGAGGTCATAAAGGTGGGGTGCTAATCTGACAGGATAGGTGACCTCATAAGACTAGGAAGGGATACTGGAAATGTCTCTTTTTGAGCATGCACAGAGAAAAGGCTATGTGAGGACATAACGAGAAGGCAGTCGTCTACAAGCCAGGAAGTGGTCTCACCGAAACCAACTCTGGTGAAGGCACCTTGACCTTAGACTTCTATCCTCCAATTTATTCATTTTTTCTTTGGCTGTTTCTACTTTAGGTGTCATATCTAAGAAATCACTGTCTAAGCCAATGTCATGAAGATTTATGCCTATGTTTTACTCTAAGAATTTCATATTTTTAGCTCATTTCTAGATCTGTGATGCATTTTGACTTAATACTATATGGTGTGTAGCAGGGGTCCAATTTCATTCTTTTGTACGATGATATCTAGTTGACTCAGCCCTTTTTTTACTGTAGTTTTCTTTTTTTTTTAAGTAAGGTATAACTGACATTAAGCATTGTTAGTTTCGGGTGTACAATACAATGATTTGTATTTGTATACAATGTTAGTACCATTGTAGTACCACAGACTATTCTTTCCTCCATTGAGCTGTGTTGGACCCTTATCAAAAATCAACTGACCTTAAATGCAAGGGCTTATTTCAGGACTCTAAATTTTATTCCATCAATCTACATGTCTATCTTTATGTCAGTAATACATTGATTACTGTAGTTTTGTAGTAAATTTTGAAATCAGAAAATGTGAGTCCTCAAAACTTTGTTCTTCTCTTTCAAATTGTTTTGGCTATTCTGAGTCCCTTGAATTTCCATAAGAATTTAAAGATCAATCTGTGAATTTCTGTTAAAAAAAAAAAAAGGCACTAGGATTTTGATAGGGATTGCACTGAATCTGTCGATTAGTCTGGAAAATATTGCCATCTGTTATAGATTGAATTATGTCTCCCAAAAAGATATGTTGACATCCTAATCCCTGATACCTCTAAATGTGATCATATTTAGAAATAGGGTCTTTACAGATGTAACCAAGTTAAAATGAAGTCATACTGGATTAGGGTAGTCCCTAAATCCAATGACTGGTGTCCTTATAAGGTCACATGAAAACAGCCTTTGATCATTTTCTATGTCAAAGATTTCAGAATTTCCATGAGCTCAATTAACTTCCTTCTATGTCTCCCCAGCGTTCTTTCCCCATGGATGGTTAAGCTACAAATGTTGGCTTGACAAAAATAAAATAGTGAGCTGAGAGATTATTTATGTCTAAGTCTCAAATGATCTCCCTACAACTATCCGAACTTGACTAGAGATTGATTTGAATGCATTTAAAAATAAAATTTGTACCCAGGGGTTAAAAAGGTCATGTGAAGACACAGTGACACACAAATTTACAGGAGAGAAGGCCAGTGAAGACAGAGGCAGAGAAATGAGTGATGCATCTATGAAAGCCAAGGAACCAAGAATTGTTAGCAACCATAAGGTAGGAGAAAGGCATAGAACAGACTGCACTTTAGAGACTCCAGAAGAGCTCGATCTTGATGACACCTTGACTTTGGACTTCTAGCCTCCAGAATAGTGAAAAAATAAATTTCTATTGTTTGAAGCCACTCAGTTTCTAGAAATTTGTTACAGCAACCCTAGGAAACTAATACACCATCTAAACAATATTAAATCTTCCAATCCATAAATATGAGATGTCTTTCCATTTATTTATGTCTTTAATTTCCTTCAACAATGTTTTACAGTTTTCAGTGTGCAAGTCTTATACTTTGGGGGCTAAATTTATTCTTAAGTGTTTTATTCCCTGTGATACTACTGTAAATGGAATTGTTTTCTTAATTTCATTTTCAGATTCTTCATTGCTAGTGTACAGAAATATAATTGCTTTTTCTATATTGATCTTGTATCCGACAACTTTGCTGAACTCATTGATTAGTTCCAATAGTTTGTGTATTCTTTAGGTTTTTTTATACATAAGATCATGTCACCTGTTAATAGAGATAGTTTAACTTCTTTCTTTCTCTTATGTCTTCCTTTTATTTCTTTTTCTTGCCTAACTGCCCCAGCTATACTCTATAGGACAATACTGAATAGAAGTGGGGAGAATAGACAATCTTGTTCTGTTCCTGGTTATAAGGAAAAGGCGTTTAGTCTTTCACCATTAAGTATTATGTTAGCTGTGGGTTCTTCATAAATGCCCTTCACCAGGTTGAAGAAATTCCTTTCCAGTCTTAGTTTATTTAGAGTTTTTATCATGAAAGTGCTGAATTTTGTAAAATGCTTTTTCTGCATCCCCTGATATGATGTTATAAGATTTGAATACAATCAAAAGTTAATTCTACACTTTGGTAAGCAACTAACTAAAATTAACTAAATGTTAATTTTTCTTATTCTCTATATAACCCCTCTATGTACATGTCAGTAATAAAGTTGAAAATCACTCAATTTAACTACTGCTTTTCTTTAAAATACCATAAACATACAAGTAAATTGGATATATTTTGGTCCTTAAGGGCAAATAAATAAAAGGCATAGGCACAATCTCCAAGAAACTCACAACTTAGAGATCAAATAACCATTTTAATATATAATAGGAAACCTAAACAGATGAATAACATATGCATAAACAAAGGAAGGAGAAAGGCAGTTCCCAAAGTATACAAGCTCAATATTTGTAGGATGAAGAGGAGTTAATCTAGAGAAAAAGAAAAGGAGGAAAGGGTATTCTGCATGGAGGCAATGGCATGTGCGAAGGAACAGAAGTGAGGAAATGCATGCAATTCTATATTGCTGAGAAGGCATAGTGTGTGCACACGTCTGTGGCAAGAGAGAGCTGTGTTACCAAGAGATAACAACCCCGGAGACATAAGCCAGAGGAGTCCACATGATCGCAGAACTTTTTGCTACACTTGGACCTAATAATGATACAATGTATTCTGCTCCCTGAAGAAAAAAAGTGCACAGAACATAAAGATATTCATATAAATTCACACACACAGTCTTTTTGTCATTTGTTCCCCTCTACCTTACCAACATATTCTAGATTTTTATCTACCTAGAGCTACCTTTAAAGAGTCTTTAATTATATCATATTATTTGCTTTGTTTAAGGCTTTTTAAAATTTTTTTAAAATTTTTGTTTGTTTATTTGCTTTATATACTAAATTTATTTGCCATTACTGAATATTAAAAAATTATCACCAACCCCTGAGGCAGTCCATGAGGATGTCATGATCCCCCACTACCCCTCTTCCCCGGAGCCCCTCAGCCCCCAGAGACATCACCAAGGCTGAGCCCGGAGCCCCCTGTCTGAGGCATCCACAGTCCGGATCCATTCCCCTCCCTCTCGTCCCAGGTACGGGCCAGGCAGGCAGCCGTGGCAGGTGTGCATTGAAATTACAACCGAATTATAAAATGATCTACATGGAGAATCACCTGAAATCCAACTGATCATAACACCTACATCTGATAATATAAAGAAACCACATCAAAGCCACAGGAACACCCAAGCCAGAAGTTGCAGCAAAACTGAGGCTGTATTAGCCGAATGGACCTTGTCTCCCTGAAATCCCACTTCACCCAAGCCACAAAGTACCTGCAGCCTATTGACAAGCAGCCTCTTGTGCCCTGTTTGGCTCTGGGGTTGTGCAGTTAGCACAGGCAACAGACCTTGGCTAGTGCAATAAGTGCATTTCAAGGAAAACAGTTGTGGGCAGACCACTGCTGCCTATACGAGCTGCAATATCTCTTGAAGGGATTGCAGGAGTCTGTATTGGCCTGATGACCCTTGGTTCCCTAAGCTCCTGCCCCATCAAATACACAAAGTGCCCACTGCACATTGATAGGCGTATGCCCCTGAAGTGGGGTAGCGCATTTAGGCCCAGGGTGGGCAGCAGCTGACCTTGTTGCAATTGGAGTGATACAGGGAGCCACAGAGACAGTGTTGGCATGTAAACTGACACTGTAGTGGCAGGGGAAAATTTACTCAATAGACCCAGGAGACTCC
Source organism: Pteropus vampyrus (assembly GCF_000151845.1). NCBI lineage: Eukaryota > Metazoa > Chordata > Mammalia > Chiroptera > Pteropodidae > Pteropus > Pteropus vampyrus. The sequence continues at coordinate 6,007,231 of NW_011888836.1, forward strand.
CAGGGTCCCTGCGCCACCCAACACGAATATCACCCAGAGGCTCATCCAGTTTCAGAGACTTACAGGCAACTGACAGGCAGTGTCAGGCACTGAAGAGCACTGGTCCCTCTGCTAAACTGTCCTAGGTCAGAGACGGGGAATAACCAACCGCTGCCTACAGTGTTGTCTCTTCCACTTACCTATAGATCCAGCATAGGCAACAACCATCTGCAGATGACTTTGTAGTTCTCACCAGGTAGCCCTGAGCAATCGAAAGCAGCGGCTGACTTTGACTTATGGAGGAACCCCTCCCAAGGGGCCACAAAACCAACGCATCTGGAGGCTGGCACCAGACCACAATGGAGCAACTCCTGACTAGTCCCTTTAGTGATATACACAAAGGGTGGTTGCAACACAAGTCCGCTAGAGCAAAACTAACTCAGTGGGGTCAGTACCCACACGACAACTTTTATCCTGAAACAACAGGAAAAAGCTCCAGAAAATAAACTAAATGAAATGAAGGCAAGCAACCTACCAGAGACAAAGTTCGAAATAATGATTATAAGGATGCTCAACAAACTTATGGGGAGAATGAATGAGCATAATGAGAACCTCTACAGTATGAAAAAGGACATAGAAACCATAAAAAAGAACCAGACTGAAATGAGGAATACACTAGAAGGATTCAACAGTAGACTGGACGAAGCAGAAGACTGAATCAGCGAATTGTAAGACAAGGTAACAGAATACACCCAATCAGAACAACAAAAAGAAAAAAAGAATTTTAAAAATTGGGGATAGTTTAAGAGACCTCTGGGACAACATGAAGCGTAAAAATATCCAGATCATAGGAGTACCTGAAGAGCAAGATAGAGAGCAAGGGATTGAGATTCTATTTTAAGAAATAATGACGGAAAACTTCCCTAACCTGGCAAAGGAATTAGACATACAAGTTCAGGAGGCACAAAGAGTTCCAAACAAGAGGAATTCAAACAGACCTACACCAAGACACATATAATTAAAAATGCCAAAGGTCAAAGACAAAAAGAGAATCTTAAAAGCGGCAAGAGAAAGGAAGCTGGTTACTTACAAGGGTACCCCCATAAGAATGTCTGTTAACTTTTCAATGAACTTTGCAGGCCAGAAGGGAATGAAAAATAAGAATCTACAACCATGAACACTCTACCTAGCAAGGCTTTCGATTAAAATGGAAGGTGAGATAAAGAGCTTCCCAGACAGAAAAAACCTTAAAGAATTCATCACCAATAAGCCAGCATTACAAGAAATGTTAGAAGGTCTTCTGTAAAAAGAGAAAGAATAAAAAAGAAAATAGAAATAACAAATATGAATAATAAAATGGCAGTAACAATGTACCTATCAGTAATCATTTTAAATGTAAACAAATTAAACGTTCCAATCAAAAGACATACGGTAGCCAAATGGATAAGAAAACAAGACCCATGCATATGCTGTCTACAAGAGACCCACTTCAGATCAAACGCCACTTATAGACTGAAAGTAAAGGGAAAAAGATATTTCGCGCAAACAAAAATGAAAAAAAAGCCGGGGTAGCAATACTTATATCAGATAAAATAGACTTTAAAACAAAAGCTATAATAAGAGACAAAAACGGGCATTACCTAATGATAAAGGGAGCAATAAATCAAGAGGACATAACCCTAGTAAACATATACGTACCCAACACAGGAGCATCTACATACATAAAGCAATTATTGCCTGACATAAAAGGAGAGATCAATCGTAATATACTCATAGTAGGAGATTTTAACACCCCATTGACACCAATGGACAGATCTTCCGGGCAAAGAATCAACAAGGAAACAATGGGCCTAAAAGACACACTAGACCAGGTGGACTTAACAGATATTTTCAGAGCATTTTACCCCAAAGCAACAAAATATACATTCTTCTCAAGAGCACATGGAACATTTTCAAGGACAAAGTACATGTTAGGTCACAAATCAAGTCTCAATAAATTTAAGAAGACTGACATCACATCAACCATCTTCTCTGGTCACAATAGTATGAAACTAGATATTAACTACAAGAAAAAAACTGGAAAATACACAAACACATGGAGGCTAAATAACATGCTACTAAACAATGAATGGGTTATTAATGAGATCAAGGAAGAAATCAAAAGATATCTAGAGACAAATAAAAATGAAAACACAACGCTCAAAATCTATGGCGAACACAGTGAAAGCAGTCCTCAGAGGGAAATTCATAGCAATACAGGCCTACCTCAAGAAACAAGAAAAAAGCTCAAATAAACAATCTAACCTTACAATTAAAAGAACTAGAAAAAAAAACAACAACAAAGCCCAAAGTGAATATAGGAAGGAAAGAAATAATAAAGATCGGAGTGGAAAATAAATGAAATAGAGTCTAGGAAAACAATACAAAAGATTAATGAAACCAAGAGATGGTTCTTTGAAAGGATAAACAAAATTGACAGACACTGAGCCAGACTCATCAACGAAAAAAGAGAGACGACTCAAATAAATAAAGTCAAAAATGAAAGAGGAGAAATAACCACAGACTCCACAGAAATACAATGGATCATAAGAAAATACTATGAGCAATTATATGCCAACAAATTGGACAATCTGGAAGAAATGGACACATTCCCAGAAATATACAATCTCCCAAGACTGAGTCAAGAACAAACAAAAAACCTAAACTGACCAATTACCACTAATAAAATAGAATCAGTAATCAAAATCTCTCAAAAAACAAGTCCTGGACTAGATGGCTTCATAGGTGAATTTTGCCAAACATTCAAAGAAGAGTTATCACCTATTCTTCTCAAACTATTCCAAAAAATTCAACAAGAGGGAAGGCCCCCTAACTCCTTTTATGAGGCCACCATTACCTTGATTCCAAAACCAGACAAAGACATTACAAAAAAAGAAAACTATATGCCAATATCTTTTATGAACATTGATGCAAAAATCCTCAATAAAATATTAGCAAACCGAATTCAGCAATACATTAAAAATATCATACACCATGATCAAGTTGGATTTATTCCCAAGATGCCAGGTTGGTACAATATCTGCTAATCAATTAATGTGATACACCACAATAATAAATTGAAAGATAAAAACCATATCATATCAATAGATGCAGAAAAAATGTTCGACAAAATCAAGCATCCATTTATGATAAAAACTCAGCAAAGTGGGAACAGAGGGAACATACCTCAACATAATAAAGGCCATATATGACAAATTTACAGCTAACACCATACTCAATGGGGAAAGGCTAAAAGCATTTTCCTTAAGATCAGGAACAAGACAAGGATGCCAACGTTCACCACTCTTCTTCGACATTGTATTGGAAGTCTTAGCCACAGCAATAAGACAAGAAAGAGAAATAAAAAGCATCCGAATTGGAAAGGAAGAAGTAAACTCTCGTTATTTGCCGATGACATGATATATAGAGAATCCCTAAAGATTCCAAAAAACTGTTAGAACTGATCAATGAATTCAGTAAAGTAGCAGGTTACAAAATAAATATTCTAAAGTCAGTGGCATTTTTATACACCGATGATGTACTTTCAGAAAGAGAAATTAAGAAAACAATCCCACTTACAACTGCGTCAAAAACTATAAAATACCTGGGAATCAAATTAACCAAGAAGGTAAAAGGCTTATTTTCAGGAAATTACAAGTCATTGAAAAAAGAAATTGAAGAAGATACAAATAAATGGAAGCATATATCGTGTTCATGGGCAGGAAGAATCAACGTCGTCAAAATGGCCATAGTATCCAAAGCAATCTATAGATTCAATGCAATCCCTATCAAAATATTAACAGCAACTTTCAGAGAGCTAGAACAATCCTAAAATTGATATGGAGCCATAAAAAACTCCGAATTGCTACGGCAATCTTGAGAAAGAAGAACAAAGTTGGAGGTATCACACTACCTGATATCAAACTATACTACAGGGCTACAGTAATCAAAACAGCGTGGTACTGGCAAAAAAAAAAAAAAAGATACGCTTATCAATGGAACAGAATAGAGAGCCCAGAAATAAATCCACGCCTACACTCTCACTTAATATATGGCAAAGGAGGCAAGAATATACAATGGGGTAAAGACAGTCTCTTCAATAAATGGTGATGGGAAAATTGGACATGTAAAAAAAGGAAAGTGGACTACCTTCTTACACCGTATATAATAGACTCAAAATGGATTAAAGACTTAAATGTAAGACTCAAAACCATAAAACTTCTAGAAGAAAACATAGGCGGTAAACTCTCTGATATTACTAATAGGAATTTCTTTTCAGCTATATCTCCTCAGGCAAGGGAAACAAAAGAAAAAGTAAACAAATGGGACTACATCAAACTAAAAAGTTTTTGTACGGCAAAAGAAACCATCAACAAAACAAAAAGACAATCGACTGTTTGGGAGAAGACATTTGCTGATAAGGGGTTAATATCCAAAATTTATAAAGAACTTATACAACTCAACAACAAAAAGAACAAACAGTCCAATTAAAATATAGGCAGCAGATCTGAACAGATACTTCTCCAAAGAGGAAATACAGATGGCTAACAGACATATGAAAAGATGTTCAAGGTCGCTAACAATCAGAGAAATGCAAATTAAAACCACAATGAGATATCACCTCACACCTGTCAGAATGGCTATCATCAATAAATCAAAAAACAGCAAGTGTTGGCAAGGACGTGGAGAAAAGGGAACCCTCATATATTGTTGGTGGACTGCAAATTGGTACAGCCACTATGGAAAACAGTAGAGGTTTCTCGAAAAATTAAAAATGGATATACCTTTTGACCCAGCAATTGCACTTCTGGGTATTTATCCAAAGAAAACCAAAACAATAATTTCTAAAGATCTATGCACTCCAATATTCATGGCAGCACAATTTACAATAGCCAAGATATGGAAGCACCTAAATGCCCATCAACAGACGATTGGATAAAGAAATTATGGTTCATATATACAATGGAATATTACTCAGCCTTTAAAAAAATGAGGTTATTATGCTGAATGAAATAAGCCAGAGAAAGATAAATAACATATGATTTCATTTATATGCGGAATCTAAGGAACAGAAAGAACAAACTAATCAAAAACAGACTCACAAATATAGTGGACAATTTGGTGACAGATAGAGGGAAGGGGTTTCGAGGGCCTGGGAAATGGGGTGAAAAGTTAAGAAAGTACAAATTAGTAGTTGATAGAAAGTCACGGGGATGGGGAGCATAGCAAAAGGAATGCAGTTAGCATTAATATGATGGCTAGGTGGAGGGCCAGGGGAAAGAAAAAGCAACTGGGAGGATCGTTTTATGAACTATATAGATGTCTAACCAATGTATTATATACTTGAAACTAATTTAAATAAATAATTTTTTTAAAAAAAGGAAATATCACCAACCTATTGCCACTTGGATACTGAACTACAATGTCATGATCTTCATCAATGCCACACACAGTTCCAGTTGTAGTTAAAGTCTCAAACATGCCATCAGTCCATCCTCCATGACCATGCTGCAAAGACTGTACAATTTCTAGGTCAAGATCTATATTTACCAGGTCACCAATCTGCAATCCACCAGGATTCCTGTTACCATTCTGCTCACCTGTAATTGCAGAGGGAGTTGACAAAGGAAAAGGAAAGTCACAGCGACAACATGCAACTGCATTATTTTTAAACAAGAAAAAGCTCTAGATTTTTACTTTCTGTTACTACCTAATCCTAAAATGTTTTGAGAATATGCTATATCAGATTCTAGAACTAGAGATCTTTAAAATAAAACTTCAGACTCAAAAAATGAAATAATATGATGAATTACAACGATGACTGAACAGTAATAGAATCTATAAAAGACTATGCAACCCTACATCAGAATACAAAGCTCTGGGTACTGAAAATATTCACTTTTCTGCATGAAAGACCTGTTGTCTATCACTGCATCAATGCCATAATAACTACAGACCATTAAAGAGAAATATGGAATCATTTTTTACAATGAAGTGCTTAATACTTTTTTTTAACCAAAGGTTTTTGTGATTTTTACATAAAGACCATTTTTAAATATTTCAAAGTCCATTCCCTAGATTATTTTCAAAGCTAGTAGTGGGATAAAGGATTCATGATCATAAAACACTACGATAAGAGATTCAAAATGTGTATGTTGATTCTACACTTTTCTTGTGACGGCAAGACACAAAGTTTCTGAAAGCAAGAGAAATGGATGATCTCATCAAAAATATAGATTATTCTTTTACAGCACTTTTTGGCAAAAAGGCAAATCCAATAATTATTTAGAAAGAAGAACACAGTTCACATGAGTGAGAAAGGAAAGCATTCAGAGACTAAAGGCTTAATCAAAAGAATGTGGTAAATGTTCATCACGGCAACAATAAAAATCTATAAAATAAAAATTTTGGTTTTCTTATTCTTTTTTTATTTTAACGATATGTAAAATTATATGTATTATATTACCCTAATCTTGGAGCTGTTCTCGTATTAAGAAGGCAATTTTACACAAATTCTAAGGAATTTATAAACTTTAAATTGTCAGATCCTATTCTCAGTAGCGTAAGAGATATGACATTGATAATCTAACACAAAATTTTTCAACAATATAAGTTTATGGTTAAAAGACAAAAGTTTCAAACATATTATGACATAAATGGCATCTCAGTTCTCAAGCTATGACAATTCAATGTCTACATAAATCATCGAAAAAGAACAATTTTTTAAAACCAAAATAAAATCAAAAAGTTACTTCTTTAAATATCTTTAATGGTAAATAGTTTTTAAGAGTTCGATTTAAACATTTTTCTGATCCCATGAACTCTGACCCATTATTTAGTAATTTTCTCTAGTCTACTAACTCACCTAGCACAGGGCAGTGATCTCTGTAAAACGAACCTCCTTTGGCATCCTGGACACACTTTAGATCAGACTAAGAAGAAAAGAAACCAGAAAAATCACCCCTGAAAACTTCAAATATAGCTCAGTACCTAAAATAGGCAAAAACATTCATTTAAAACATATCCTCAGCAGAAGTCAAAAGTCACACTAAACATTGCTTTCAAAAGCACCCATTAAAAACTAAACCTGATCTTCAGATAGGTCATACTTTACTTACTTTTAGCTTCTTTTAAAGTTCAAAATTAAAATGCTTGGATCTTTACCATTATATTTTCAGAAACACATGCTAAAAAAGGAGAAGAGGGGACTATAACGAATATCTACTATTTAAAATGTACATAAACACATTTCATTTTTAAAATATTTATACCCAAAAAGAATTCATTTGATTTTTCTAATCAATTTTATGAAATATAGAACAAAGTACAGTCTTTTTATTCTTTGCTCAATTTTCCTATTTACATCAGCTTTTGTGCTTACTTCGCCATAACATGATTAAGCTAAGTTCTTTTCCACTTAGCTTGTATAAGAAAACAAATTACTATTTCAGTATCTGAATGGGGAGGCAGGTGTCATATAATGAAAAAGTACAAAAAATGTGAACTTAGAAGAGCAACCTAGGAGGCTACCGTGAAAAAGCAGATTTACTTATAGTGCCTAATAGTACCTGATATATAGGTATATATAGATATATATGATCAGTATATTCTCACTCTATTAAGGAAAGGAGCTCCTTTATACACACACACACACACACACACACACACACACACACACACACACACGGAACCAAACTCTTTTACAGCTCCTTTGCCACTAGAGCATCGCATTAAGCTAAATCCTAGCCAAAGAGACACAGTGGTCAGATTGTTTTAGTATGATACTTAGACCCAGCAATTTCACTTCTGGGAATCTATCCAAAAGAAATACACCCATAAATGTGCAGAGACACATGCATGAGGATACTTGCTGAAACACTGCTTGCAACAATGAAAAAACCCAACCCAGATACCTATCAACAGAAATCTCATTAAATAAATAGCATAACCATACAAAAGAGTATTATTTATCCAACAAAAAAAAAAAAAATGGGATCTATATATATATAATATTTATTAAGTACCTGAGCACATATAGAATGTAAGGCTTCATTTGAAGCAAGTTAAATAATCAATAGGCATCCTATAGAAATTCACAGTTTAAAAATGAAGAAGCATGAAGATAATAAAGGAAACCTGATAACCAATGATATATACAATTATAAATACTAGCAGGTAAAGTAGTTGTTTAGAGTCACATGGCTAGCTTTTAGACATAAATGGAATAAATTAAGGCAAAGAGACAGTGGGATATTTTTCTCTTCCTAATGAGAGCGATCAAACAGTTGAAAAAAATGAAATTTAAAGAATTCTTTGAATGAGGAATATATTCAAAATGGAAAGAATATAAAAGGCATATATTAGCATTAATATAATATTTAATTATACTCTAAATTAAATAGCTGGGGTCAACATTTGAACAACGATCCATGAAGAGCAGAAATATAAGGCAATCCACTGAATAAACCACCATTATTTTCCTAAGCACTTAAGTATTCGAAGTGTTTCTAGGTCAATCATTTTCAATTATCAACACTACACTTTAAAAATACAGTGAAAAAGAATCTCCTTAAAAATAATTTTAACACTTACTGTAATTTTTATATATTTTTTTTTCTTTTTTTTTTTTCCTTTTAACGCCTACAGCACTCGGTATTCCTAGGTGGTCTCCCATTCAAGTACTAACCAGGCGCAACCCTGCTTAGCTTCCAAGATCAAACGAAATCAAGCACATTCGGGGTGGCATGGCCGTAGACTGTAATTTATATTTTTATCAAATATACCATAGAACCTCTTCATAATACTCTTCTCTATGTCCATGCCAAGAAGCAGTCTTACCTAACTTTTGATAGATTTCAGTAAATAAAACCCTAACTTACATATAAGGGGTCAGCTCTACACAATCAATATATAGTAAGTTACCCAAAGATTAACCTGCAATATCAGGTTTATTATTTAAATAGTTCAAAAAAACTATAGTAAATATGAAAGGTTATTAAATTATCACTTTATAGATTTCCCCTCCTATTGCATATTCATTATTCAAATGGTTGTACTGTGACAAAAAAGAGATGACAAAAGAATAAAAAATAAAAAATAAAAGAATACAATAAAGTCTATTTGTATTTCCCTTCTTTCATCCATCTAAAATTTTCATCTTTTATTCTGACTACTTACCATGCCCTCAAAGCCAACCCTGTAAAGGTTCTTAGCACCATTATCCCAGAGAACGTATGCTGCGCTATGTGGACTTGATGCACTCCAATCTTGGATTTCCGTTACCTAAGGGAATTTTTTGAAAAAGAATTTTTTAAAAAGGGGAGGACAAAGGTTAGTTCTTTCAATTTTATTTAAATCTTTAAAATCATTTAAGCTATTATCCTATGTAACAGGATTATGAAAAACATTTATTTACCAAATATGTGTCACTTCCATATTTGGTAATTTATAACTGAATTATAGTTAGAGGTATTTTTCCAGAATTTTAATTTTAAACACCATTGTAGAAATTTTAAATTAGGAGGCTTAGTGATTACAGTAGAAAATACACAATAAAAAATTTTAAATCTCTGACCAAATCAAATACCCAGAATGATTCAAGATCAGCCTGCTCCCTGGTCAGCTAAAAGGTGAGAAACAAAGGCTCAAAGGCAATGTTCAAGAAGATGTGAGTGGAATCAAAGTTGTGACGGAGACAAGGAGCAGAAACAAGGAAAAATCGCCCAGTATAAACAAGCCATACAACTATAGGGAGGAATCCAAGAAATCACCCTGCAATGGCAGAAGGTAGGAAAAGGCAAGGACGCGAGGACTCAGTCTCAAGCGGCTGAGTGAGACTAAAGCTGTGGCAGCAGCAGAGGCAGAAGCCTCTTAAAGGGGCTGGTCCATGAGTGGATTTTTGCGGTGACGGACCTGCTCACTCTGAGCATCAGTGCCGATTTGGCGGCGCGCAGGGAGCATCAGGGACTTACAGGGAGGCATTGTCGGAGTGAGGGCCAAGGCAAGTCTCGCTCTCTAGAGACATGCCAGCAGTATCCATTGTTCTCTGTTGAGCCCTCCCCCTACCAGTGTGCTAGACGCAGCGTCCTCATAGCCCTGACGTCATCAAACTGGATAACAGAGGTCGCTCTGCCCAGAGGATTCCCTGAAATTCCACCTACCCCAACTCAGGCCCCACCCAAGCCACATCCGGGTATATACTCAGCGAGTAAGTGCTCCTTGCTGAGCAGTGTCTAGACTCACACTGTAGGCAGCTGGCCTCGGCTTCTGGTGTGGCCTTTTGAGGCAACTATAAGCTCAGCATCTGTGGATTGCTTGCTCAATCTTAACAAGTAGCCCCGGAGGGGCACAGGCTTGGGCTAAGTTTGGCCTTCAGCTGAACCCCTCACAGGACTGTGCCATTAGACGCCTACTTCACAAATCCACACTAAGACCGGGAGACTTAGGAGTTTTGCTTAGTACATAGAAACAGACACGAAAAGACAGCCAAAATGGGAAGACAAAGAAGCAGAAACCATTTGAGAGAACAGAACAGAGATTCAGATATAATGGAGTCAAGTAATCTAACAGGTGTAGAGTTCAAAACACTAGTTATAAAGATGCTCAATTAACTTTTGGGAAGTGCAGATAAATTCAGTGAGAATTTCAACAAAGAGATAAACATAAAAATGGAAATTATAAAAGAATACATTATCTAACATGAGAAATATATTAAGTGGAATAAACAAAGGAATAAACAAAGTGAATAAAGAAGAGGATCAAATGTCCTATCTAGAGAACAGGAAAGCCAATCAGGACACTCAATCAGAATGGCAAGAAAAAAGATGCCAAAACTATAAAAATAATTTAAGGAGGATATGGGACACTATCTACTAAGGCTCCAAATATTAGTCTGATTGGTGTAACTGAAGAAAATCAAGATGTTGAATAGCTGTTTAAAGAAATAATGATGGAAAACTTCCCTAACCTGGTAAAGGAAATGGACATAAAACCCCGGGAAGCTCAGTAAATTCCAAAAATCAGGAATATATCATAATTAAAACACCAAAGATTAAATATAAAGAAAGAATATTAAAAGTAGCAAGAGGAAAAAAGATAATTACTTATAAGGAAACACCCATAAGACTGGCAGGTGATTTCTCAAAATAAACTATGCAGGACAGAAGGGCTTGGCAAAAAATACTGACAAGATGAAGACCCAGGATATACAACCAAGAATAATTTATCCAGCAAAGCTAACTTTTAGAGTTAAGGGACAGAAAAAGAGCTCCCCAGACAAAAATAAGCTAAAGGAATTTATCACCACTAAGTCAGTATTACAGGAAATGTTGGATGGACTTCTTTAAGAAAAAACATGTATCAAAAACAGGAATAAAGAATGGTAACAACTACATTCCTATCAATAAGTACCTTAAGTGGAAAAAAATTAAGTGCTCCAACCAAAAGACATAGAGTGACTGAAAGGATAAGAAAACAAGACCTGTACATATGAAAAGGAAGGGGATGGAAAAAGATATTGCTTTGATGGACCTAGAAGGTATTTAAGTCAGACAGAGAAAGATAAACATTATATGATTTCACTTATATGCAGAATCTAAGGAATAAAAAAGACAAACTAATCAAAAACAGACTCACAAATATAGTGGACAATTTGGTGTCAGACAAATGGGAGAGGAGTTTGGGAGGCTGTAGAATAGGGTGAAGGGCTAAAGAAGTACAAATTAGTAGCTGTTGGATGGTCACAGGGATGAAGAGCATGGCACTGGGAATGCAGTTAGTATTAATACGTGGCTAGGTGAAGGGTCAGGGGAGGGAGGGTGCAATGGGGGGATCATTTTATGAAATATATAGGTGTCTAACCAATGTACTATATACTCGAAACTAAATTTAAAAAATAGGACTCGTTAAAAAAATCTATTATTGTAATTAGCTTGTATTCATAGGTAACTTGCGGAAAACTGATATATTTATAATATTGAAGATTCATATTCAAGAACTTGGGGTACTTGTAGTACCACAATCTTTCAAAATGTTTATAATCTATGATGCGAATGAATGTGAATGTTAGTATATTTCTAAGTATTTTATAAATTGACATTGTGAATGAGAATTTTTTGAATCATATTTTCTGACAGGCTGTTGCCAATAGAAAATCTGTTGCTTTAAAAAAAAAAAAAGACATGAGTGATTTTTTTTCTCCAGCAGTTTTTTCAGTTGTCCCCAAAAGCAGGCCATCTAAGCTAAAACACTATGCCTCCGATGGAAATCCAGATACAATCTCTAGGCCCACATACCACCAAATTGACTGATAAACTCATTTGATAGCTAAAAAAAGTACTAACGTTACTTTGCTTAAGGACCAAAAACCAACTACACAAAAATGACACACAGTAAGCACTAACCTTGGGTATTCTCAAGTAAACCAGTCTACAGCTAAGAATGAGAAGTTAGTTGACACTTATAATCAGCCATCCTTCATAGTTACTTAGAATGCTAGGCTGATATTAAATATAATTTTTAAAGCATGACCTTAAAAATAGACTATTATTTCAAATAAGATATATAATGATCCCTTCATTTTTACCTTGAACTAAAGAAATAATTTCGGAAACTATGTATTTTATGGTGTTTTTGTAGAGATAAAGTCTTTATGTTTAAGATTTAATCAAACATTTGAGAATATTTCAAATTGTCAGTAAATGAGTCCATTCTTTTGCATTTTGAAATAAATTATACATTATAAAAATATAACATACATAAACTTTAAAAAATAAAAAAAATGAATATTACCAGTATTTTTCAAGCTCCCTGTATGGCTCTCATCAATCTCATCCTCTTGCCTTCCAACAGAGAAAACTATCACTCTGAATTTAGAATCCCTCACTGCCTTACTTTGCTTTATGATTTTCGCAACTAACTACTGTATAATCTTACAAAGTAAGTTTCTAACACTTTAAAGTGAAACATGCAATCTTTAGCAAAAAATTCCTTCTGATTCTAATATACTCAGATTCTACTTCATTAGTTTTAAAAAACAATACTAGAGTAAAGTCTATTTTTATAAGGGAGACAAAAAAGCATTTGACTGACTAAAAAACAAAGACTACAAATTTTATTTAAATTAATTCATCTTAAATTTCAAATTGCTTGGGATATAAGCAAGTTCATTAGTAAAGCTCTGAATCACGAAATGAAATTCTTTCATTTGTTAATATGATTTGATTATTGAGGGGGAAACAAAATGAAAGACATAAGAAAATCACCAATGATTTTATACTTTGAATTCTGATTAAGTAATATGTGCAGAATGGCTGCTAAAACCACTAGGTAAAAGGTTAAGAAACTATAAAAGATAAAACTAACAATACCTGCATTCACTGAGCAGGATAATCAGACTTTATGTGACTACTGATGTGATGCAATAGAAAGTACATGGGACCACTTATGAGGTACTCATGCCAAAATAAAATTGAACCTGAATGTAATCAAGCCTCTACATCTAACAATTAGTTTCTAAAAACACAAGGGTTAGAGGAACAAGTTTTAAAATACCATAAAGAATCAATTTGCTAAATCCAAAGAACCTGGCTTCTTCAACAAATAAATCGCATTTTTTAAAATATTGATAATTTTTGAAGTTGGGTGATGAGTGCATGGAAATTTGTTATCAATTTCATTTTTTCTGCTCTAATTTTGATTATTTCTTTCCTTCTGCTGATTTTAGGCATTTGTTTTTTCTTTTCAAGATGAAGCGTTAGGTTGTTTATTTGGGCTCGTTCTTGTTGCTGGAGATAGGCTTGTAATGATATGAACTTTCCTCTTATGACTGCTTTTGCTATGTCCCAAAAGTTTTGATAGGTTGTACTATCATTATCATTCATTTCTGTGTATCTCTTGATCTCTTTTTATTTCTTTCCTGACCCAGCTTTTCTTCAGTAGCATGTTGTTTAATCTCATGTATTTGTGGTTCTTCCTGATTTTTTTCTGCAGTTGATCTCTAGTTTCAAAGAATTATGATCAGAGAATATGGTCGCTATGATTTCAACCCTCTTATATTTGTTGAGGCTATCTCTGTGTCCCAGTATGTGATCAATTCTTGAGAATATTCCATGTGCACTAAAGGAGAATGTAAAAGCAGTTGTTTGGGGATAGAAGGCTCTGTATATGCCAATTATGTCCAGTCGGTCTAATGTGTCATTTAAGGACATTATTTCCTTATTGATTTTCTGTATGGATGATCTGTCCATATCCAACAGTGGGGTATTTAGGTCCCCTACTACGGTAGTGTTTTGGTCTGTTTCTCCCTTTAGTTCTGTTAATAATTGCTTTACATATTTCGGGGCTCCTTGATTGGGAACATAGATATTAATAAGTGTTCTTATGTCTTCTTGGTGCATGATTCCTTTTATCATTATGAAGTGTCTCTCAGTATCTTTCTTTAATTTTTTTATTTTGAAGTCTAGTTCGTCTGATATTAGTACTGCACTCCTGCTTTTCGCTGAATGCCATTTGCTTGAAATATCATTTTCCACCCTTTCACTTTGAGTCTATATTTGTCTTTGGAGCTGAGATGTGTCTCCTGGAGGTAGCATATGGTTAGGTTTTTTGGTTTTGTTTTGTTTTGTTTTGTTTTTGTCATTTTGCTTTAGGTGAGCTGACTCCTTTCAGTATTTCCTGCAGTGCAGGTCTCGTAGTGGAGAACTCCCTCAATTTTTGTATGTCTGAAAAGGTCTTAATTTCTCCTTCATATCTAAAGGACAGCTTAGCTGGATACATTACTCTTGATTGGTAGTTCCTTTCATTTAGTATTTTAAATATTTGATTCCATTCCTTTCTGGCTTGTAAGGTTTGTGCTGAAAAGTCTGAAGATAATCTAATGGGTTTTCCTTTATAGGTTACTGTTTTCTTCTCCCTAGCTGCCCTGAAAATTCTATCTTTGTCATTGATTTTTGATAACTTTAATAAAATGTGTCTTGGTGAAGGCCTTTTTGGGTTGAAATAATTGGGTGTTCTGTTGACTTCTTGAATTCCAAGCTCCAGCTCATGCCTTAGATTTGGGAACTTCTCATCCACTATTTGTCTGAAAATGCTTTCTAGTCCCTGCTCCTTTTCCTCAGCTTCGATAATGCCCATTATTCTTATGTTTCCTCTCCTGATGGTATCAGCTAGTTCTTGAATTTCTCCCTCATTATTTTTCATTCTTCGTTTTCTCTCTTCTTCCTTCTTATTTCTAGATTTCTGTCTTCGATATCACTGATCCTTTCTTCCATTTGGACAACTCTATTTCTCAAGCTTGCTTTTTCATTTTTCAAATCTTGCACTGTGTTTTTTAATCTCCAGAAGATCTATTCTGTTCTTTTTGAGAGTTTCAATCTCCTTGCTCTGCTCATCTAGTTGTTTGCTCAATTCCTGAAATTGTTGATATGATTCATTTCAGAACTCACTGAGTTTTTTCAAAAGTACCATCCTGAATTCTCTGTCATTTAAGTAGCATATTTCTATGCCTGCAGCTTATTTTCTGGAGATTTTTCTCTTTCTGAGATGCCTTGTCACCCTGGTTGTTCATGGTGTTTAATGGACTATTTCTCCACCTGGGCATTAATGGAAGTGTATTCAGCTTTTTTTCTGTAAAGATTTGTTATACAAAGGTCTCTCTTTAGCCTGCTACGAAGAAGGTGTTTTTCTTTTGGTTTCCAGTAGGTGGCGTCTAAGCCTCTTAGATCCCTGCTGCATATGAAGCCTTAATAATGCCTTTTTTATTTTCTTGTAGATATTTAATCATGCTCACTACCCTCAGTTTCAGTCCCTGTCAGGGTCAGTAACAGTCTCAGCAGCGTTTGCTCAGATTCCCCTTGAGTTCCACAGTGACTGGTCTCTGAGGGTATGGGGGAAGGGGCGCTCTGAGTTGGGAGTTGGGGACTGCGGCTCAGCCTCAGTTTTGCAACCAAGGCTGGTAAAAATCAACCATTGTTTCTCTGTGGTTCCGTCCCGCTTCTCTGCTTTCTGGTCTGAAGACTGGGCCCTGCCACCAGCTGCGTGGAACTCACAGAATTTCCAGGCAGGGCTGTTCAGGAAAGTCGCCGCACCTTCGCCTCTCCCCCTCCTCCTGCAGGGAGCTCCAGAGGCTGCTTCTTTATTTCTCCCAGTCCACCACTCACTACCCGGGGTTCTGACCTGTGTTACCTCTTATGCACAGATCCCACGCTCAGATGTGCTGGTGTGCAGTTTGGGTGTTTTTTGTTGAGTTTTAGATGTTCAGCTTATTGTTGTTTCAAGGGGAGAGATCAGAGAACGTCTCTCGCTCCACCATGTTTCCCAGAATCCTCCAGAATTTGTTATATCATTCTTTTTACTCTGGTGTATATTTGAAATTTTCCATAATAAAGTTTTTTTAAAAAATAAAGAAATATATCTGTTATCTATATGAAATATTTAATTGACACATATTCAAAGGCATTTATAAAATGAAAAGTCTTAAAATATTAACATAAGTAGTGATACTTAAGAACACTCTAAGAAGATACTACACAGTTCCATGATGTCTTTACATCATGTTTGCCTGAACACTGTTAATACCTTGCAAATCATGGTACAAGTGGTGGGCCACAGATTGCATGAGTACTGCAATATCAGCCTGGGTTGGAATATACTTCTTAATGTAGCTCATACTAGCCATATAGTTGAGCATATGTTGTAATGAGAGTAAGGTGGGAATCTTGAATCTCAAAAAAAAAAAAGCGGGGGAGGGGAGAGAAAAATGTATGTATACACTATTCACATGGGTTACGCCAGGGAAATGGGACAGAGCAGCCAGCATTGAAGAGAAAAAGGGGACTTAAAAACTTTCTTTATTCACACATACGGTTTAAAAAAAAGTCAGAAAATAAAAATTACACTTGATCTCAAACATGTGCTTAAACAATGTTACCCTGAAGACTTATTATTATATTAAGGTCCCTAACTCAAGAGTCACAGGTGCAAGATGTTTCATTTATTTTTCCTCACGTTGTTCTTAAAATGCAACATTTATTAAATTGTAATAAACCAAGATATAATACTGATGACTTTGTCAAAGCTTCAAGAACGCCTACTTTTTCTCTCTCAAAAAAAGTGCCGATATAACAAAAACCCAGAAAGTTCCATCATGTGGCTTCAGACTTTAAAAGCTGCCTTCAAAAGCAGATGAAAACTCTCTCTTCCTGCCGCCCAAGATGCCAAAAGAAAAGAAGGCTACGGGGAAGAAAGCTGCTGGCCCCTACTGTCATGAAGAAGCAGAAGGCTAAGGTGGTAAATCCCATTTGATAAAAGGTCCAAGAATTTTGGCATTGGACAGGGCATCCAGCCCAAAAGGGACCGCACCCACTTTGTCAAATGGCCCTGGTACATTTGGCTGCAGCGCCAAAGGGTTATCTATTCTCTATAAGTGCCTGAAAGTTAATCCTGAGATTAACTCGTTGAGCAAGGCCTTGGACCACCAAACAGCCACTCAACTGCTTAAACTGGCCCACAAGTACAAACCAGAGAAGCAAAGAAAAGAAGCAGATTATTGGCTCGGGCTGAGAACAAAGCTGCCAGCAAAGGGGATGTCCCCACCAAAAGGCTACCTGTTCTTCAAGCAAGGGTTAATACTGTCACCACTCATTGAAAACAAAAAGGCTCTGCTGGTAGTGACTGCACATGATATGGACTCCACTGAGCTGGCTGTCTTCTTGCCTGCCCTGTGCTGTAAGATGGGGGTTTCCTACTGGATTACCAAGGGGAAGGCCAGGCTGGGGCATCTAGTCCACAGGAAAACTTGCACCACCGTCACCTTCACACAGGTTAGCCCAGAAGACAAAGGAACTCCTCATAAGTTGATGGTAGCTATGTGGACCACTTACAATGACAGACATGGTGAGATCCACTGGGGAGGCAACATCCTGGGCTCAGAATCGGTGACTCACATTGCCAAGCTGGAAAGGGCAAAGGCTAAAGAACTGGCCACCAAACTGGGCTGAGTATATACACTGCTGAGTTTTCTGTACATAAAAGTAATAAAAATTCTTTAGCCAGTGTTGATGGGGCATTTGAGGTTAAAGGTGATTTGCCTCACTCAAAAATAAAAATAAAAAGCTGATGAAAAAAGAACTTTCAACCTCTTAAGTGTGAGGAAAAAACATAAAGTTAAACAATTTTTTTAGAATGAAAGTAAAAAAATTTACTTCTCATGCATTCTTTCAAAAGAAGTTACGAGAATATGTACTCTACCAAACGTAAGAGTAAGCTAAGGAAAATCATATAATGGGATACAGAACACATGAGATCCAGCCAGGAAAGAGGCAAAGGCATTGATCAAAGGGAACTTCCAGCATGACTGCTGGGCCCCAGGCATCAAGGGTGATCAATTCAAATTGCAGCCATGTAATTCGCAGGCCACACATGTTGAAGACTCTAATCAGCAAAATCCCCACTGCCCCTGTATTATTTTACTGACCTGAGGACACTGCCCAAGTGAGTCTGACCCAAATTCTCAAGTGTACTTGGCTTGTTGGACCATGTAATGATGAAGTTCCAACTCTCTCTTCTATCCCCCGTTCGCTGCCATCTATATCAGCTGAGGTCTCTCAGCTCACTCCACAAAATTTTCTGCTTTGACCTACTCATAAAACTTCAAGGTGGACCATGGTAAGCGTAGAAGGGAAAAATACATAGTAACCCATCCCCTCTGACCACATCTTGCCTAATGCCCAGGACCTGAACCATACTTCTGCCCTGCTTGATGTCCTATGACTAGCCCTGTATTTTCCAAGACTCACTAATGACCTTGCCCACTAAGTACCCCAGAAGGACTCTTAAAAATTCCCAGGGAAACAAGACCAGTTATCCAGACACTCTATTCAGTATATATTCTCCTGGGAGCTTTCATCTAAAAGTAGCTACTCTGCTCTGTCCTTACAATAGCTAGATTTGTGCTTGCTACTTGGTTTTTCAAAAATTTAGTCTTACAAAAATCATATGATCACATTAATAGATGCAGAAAAAGCATTTGATAAGATACTTCAATTTATGATTAAAACACTTAATAAAATGGGTACAGAAGGAAAGTACCTCAACATAATATATGACGAATTCTCAGCTTACATCATACTTAATGGTGAAAAACTGAAAGCTTTTCCTCTAAGATTAGGAACAAGACAAGGATGCCCTCTCTCACCACTGGTACTCAACATAGTATTGGAAGTCCTAGCCAGAGCAATCAGGCAAGAGAAAAAAATTAAAGGCACCCAAATTGGGAATGAAGAAGTCAAGGTGTCAGTTTGTACAGATGGCATGATTCTCTGTATAGAAAATCCTAAAGACTCCACACACACACACACACACACACACACACACACACACACACACCCCTATTAGAAACAATAAACAAATATAGTAAAGTTTCAGGATACAAAATCAATGTACAAAAATCTACTGTGTTCCTATATACTAACAGTGAAATTTCAGAAAAAGAAAGGAAAAAAATGCCTTTTGCTATTGCAACGAAAATAATAAAATACCTAGGAATTAACTTAAAGGATGTGAAGGACATTATTTAAAAAAATTGAAGAAGACATAAAGAAATGGAAAGATATTCAATGTTCATGGATTGGAAGAATCAACATAGTTAAAATGGTCATATTACCCATAGCAAAATACGGATTTAATACAATCTCCATCTAAATCCCAAAGGCATTTTTTAAATAGAACAACCACCAAAAAAAAAAAAAAAGAAGAAGAACAGATTTGTATGGAACCACAAAATACCTGAATAACCAAAGCAATCCTGAGGAAAAAACAAGGCCAGAGGTATCACACTTTCTGACTTCAAATTATACTACAAAGCGACAATAATCAAAACAGCATGATATTGGCAGAAAAAGAGACACACAGACCAATGCAACAAAATTGAGAACCCAGAAATATACATGGGTAAATAATTTCTGAATAAGAGTTAAAAATGTACAATGGAGAAAAGAAAGCCTCTTCAATAAATGGTGCTGGGAAAATTGGAAAGCTACATGGAAAAGAATAAAACATGACTGCTATTTGTCACCACACAAAAATATTAACTCGAAATGGATCAAAGAACTGAATATAAGACCTGAAACAATAAAATGCATCGAAGAAAACATAAGTACTAAACTTATGAACACTGGTCTTAGGATTTTATGAATTTGACTTCGAAGGCAAGGAAAGTAAAAGCAAAAATAAATGAAAGGGATTAGATCAAACTAAAAGGCTTCTATACAGGAAAAGAAACAACAAAACAAAGAAGCAACCAATCAAATGGAAGAAAATATTTGCAAACACCTTCAAAAAAGGGCTAATATCCAAAATATACAAAGAACTCATACAACCCAACAACAAAAAATATTTGCAAACACCTTCAAAAAAGGGCTAATATCCAAAATATACAAAGAACTCATACAACCCAACAACAAAAAAATCAAACAATCCAATTAGAAAATGGGCAGAGGACCTGAATAGACACTTCCCCAAAGTGCAAATGGCCAACAGACATATAAAAAGATGCTCAACTTCATTAGCTATTAGGGAAATATAAATCAAAACCACAGTGAAATACCACCTCGCACCTGTTAGAATGGCTATCATCAACAGGACAAGTAATAACAAGGTACAAGAAGTTTTGGGGAGAAAGGAACCTTCAGACACTGCTGGTGAGAATGCAAATTACTACAGCCACTATGGCAAATATGGAGGTTCCTCAAAAAATTAAGATTATAATTACCATATGACCTAGTAGTCCCTCTGCTAGGTGTATATACCCCAAAAATTAAAACACATTTATCCATAAAGATATATGTACCCCGATGTTCACCGCAGCATTATTCACGGTGGCTAAGACATGGAAACAAGCGAAGTGTCCTTCGATAATGGGATAAAGATGTGGAACATATACACAATGGAATATTATATAGCCATGAGAAAAGATGAAATATTGCAAATGGCAATATAAGTCAGACGGAAAAAAAGTCAGACGGAAAAAGTCACCCATATGTGTGATATAAAATGAAAGCAACAAACAAGAAAAACAAAAACTCATAGACACAGACAGCAAGTTTAGTAGCTACCAGAAAGGGCATTCGGGGAGGCAGAAAAGGATAAAGGGAGTCAAATATATGGTGCTGGAAGGAGATTTGACTTTGGGTGGTGAACACACATTGCAATATACAGATGATGTACTACTGAATTGTACACTTGAAATCTATATAATTGTATTAACCAATGTCATCCCAATACATTTGATTTAAAAAAATAATTTTAAAAAATTAAATCCTAAATGTTGTAGGACACAGCACTAAGTCAAACAATGAACAATAAAGAAAAACTGGGAAATAATGACAGCAAAAATCAGGGGGCTTGCAACGGGGAAAGGGTAAACAGAAGGCTTTTATAGGTCCTCATAACATTCTATTTTTTAATCTGCATAGTGAGAATAAAAATGTTTACATTATTACTATTCTTTAAACTTTCATATACACTTTATACATTCCTCTGTGTGAGACAGGACTGCTATAAATGGTTGTAGAAGATGTTCACTGCAGAATGGGTCTTGCCAAGGATGAGAGTAGAAGCGGATATGCAGCCCGAGCTCCTCTTACCAAGACCCTATGTACTGGGGCAAGGCTTTTCTAGTGACCATAGCCAAAGGAGTGCCTTTTCCCTGCCACTGGCTTGCCAATCATGTCCCCATACCACTCCATCTACTAGAGATAGCACCTCTTTCAAATTCACACAACTCTATTTTTCTTTTTAGAGCAATGCTTCTCAAACTTTAATGTGCATATAAATGACTTAAGGGTCTTGTTTAAATGAAGATTCTCATTTAGAAGGTCTAGGAAAAAGGAGACCCATTACATTTCTAATATGCTGTCAAGTGACATCAATACTTCTGGTCCACAGGCCACATCACAGTCCAAATTTAGTTATTTTTTGGTCTATCTTCCCTAATTCAAACAGAGGTTTCAGGAGACTAGAAATTTTTCTCTTTTCTTTATTGCTCTATATCTGATGCTTGGAACAGAACACTGCACATACTAAGTATTCAATTAATATTTACTGAATCTTTTTAAAGGCAAAAGTTTACTTCCTTAATAAAATTCGAGATACTTAAAATATAATGGCTAAAGTACATCTCTCTGACTTTCATACATTAAAGTTAGACTTTATTACTTAAAATGAAATCAGTAATAAAATACTCTGAATTTAGAAAATATCTATTTGAAAAGACATTTAAAAATCTTAACTTCAAAAGAATCTATATGGCACTAAGTTGTACACAACAGGCTTTCAAGTTCCTACGAAGAGCTCCTCAGATAAGCCTTTAAAATCAGCATTCCTCAGTGCTAAAAACAATTTTTTCAAGAAGGTAACTGTAGAACTGATAGTGAATGACACCTAAGTCTCAAATGTAAAATGTTACTCATTTCAGCACATCTAGCAGCTAACATAACACAAAGTATGCACATTCAATATTTGTTGACTGAATCAATAAATGTTTAATCAGCAAAAGAACTAAAACCCAAAATAAATAAACCAACAACCCACTTAACCTAATATCTTTGGCTATCCTACCCAATGAAACAGGCTCTACAAAATTCCCTTCAAAATAACTGCTATAATAGACCACTAGACAGCTCTACACACTACCTGAAAAGGATAACAAAGTTAAGTGGACTGGATAACAAAGTAGCTGCTTATTACCCCCTCAGAAACAGGTCTTTGAAGGAATAGAATATAAAACAGGTAAACTTAAATGAAATTTTAATAGCAAGAAAATTGAGAGCCCGAGATACAGCTTAGGGAGGACCGGCCCAAATAGGATGTTCAGAAAGCATTCTGGACAACAAAATGGCAATATGAAGCCTAAATATGGAAAGGTAAAAATCTACCTAACAACCTCTCGAGAAATGCCAATATTTACAACAGAGCAGGAAGAACCTTTTTTCTTTCAGGAAAAAGGTAAATTAAGATTTTAAAAAATCTTATTGGCATAGGAAAAAATTAGCCAAGAAATTCAATTATAATAGTAATAAATATCTCCTGACCATAATATATTCTAGAATAATGTGACAAACTAAGAAAAAAATTTTACCTTTCCCCTACGTCCATTTCCTCCATCCTGATCTTCCCACTGCCAGTCTACTCCTCGTACCACTCTGGCACCCGCAAAGATCCCTCTGGCTGTAATCTTCTTAGATTTTCTACGAGACTCTAACAGAACCCTAAAAATAAAATGATTTATTTTCAAATTTATATAAAAATAGGTAACAGTAATTTATTTTTTTAAACAAGATTATATAAAAGGTATTTTGAAAATATAAAAGATTCTTTTTTCTGGTTAATGCCATAACAGCATGTTACAGGAATACCTTCTACATCCCACAGGTAATAATGATGATGACAGTAGTATTTAGAATAAAAACAGCTAATATTTACAGAGTTTTACTATTTATAAAAGCACTTTGAGAGATGGAAAGTCTATTGCATGCCTTAAGAAGAGGGTATTTTTATATTATCCATTTTACAAAGAAGGAAACAGAGCCTCAAAAAGTTAAGTAATTTACCCAAGTTCACAAATATTAAATAGCAATGGAATCTATATATGAACTCAGTACAAACACTTCAGGGTATCACTATACTCTTCGCTACTTTAAAATGACAACTCAAATCCCTACAACTATCAGGCAAATAATATGAATGAGGGCCTAAGAAAGACAGCACCACAGAAATGACAAATGGCAAGTGGCATTTGATCTCAGACTTAGGTAGGGACTTTGGTGAACTTAAGAGTATGCTTCATCTAAAGGGTACTGGTGCTCCTATGCTTCAACCAACTCTTGCCATGAACAAATACGTGTCCAGGGCTGAATCTTCTGGGGTGGTGGGTCGGTGGGTGAGTAAGTGGGTGGATATGGGTGTGTGTTTTAAGAATTCACAAGCTTAGATTTTTGTGTGAGATCACTTAATTTCAAAAGGTTAGCAACTGTTCAAAAATTTAAGAGCACTGTATATGCCAGGTGAAATATATTTGTGGCCTGGATTTAACCAACATTAAACTGTCTTCAAAGTACTGTATACCTAAAAAGACTTTGGACCTTGAAAATGATTCTAAACTCAACTATCTGGACCAGAGTGGCTCTCCAAGGCCATCTATCCCTTATTCTTCTACATCCTTCTCATTCATAAAATCAAAAATTGGGTTTTTTGTTTGTTTTTCTACTTTTATCTCATTATTCATTTGTAGAATGTCTTTATTATACTCTAAAAACTATAAGCAAAAGACAAAATTATTTAGTTAATAAATGGCAGGACCATGATTTGAACTGAGACACTATGACGACAAAATCCATTTTTCTACAACTCCTCCCTATGACTGGCTAGATTCTTGCTCCTATGCATTATCCAAATCTACATAAGAATAAATTACTTGATACTCTGCACCCATTCACAATTAACACTCCTCTCTCTTACTCACTAAGACACTTAATATATATCTCTACACAGAGTCCAAAACATCACAGGATAATTACTTGATCAAATAATCCCTTAACTTGTAAACTCCTTAAGAATACTGTTTTATTTATCTTCAAATATGCACAAGCATAGTAGTTGCCCCAAAGTCTTAATATATGTCTTGATTCAATCAATGGACCCTAGTGGTAGCAATTAATAGACTAGAAGGCATAGCAAGAAGAAAATAATCAGCCTCTCTTGGGCTGCCCTTGCAGTTTCAAACATTAAGTAGTATCAAGTCTCTATATGAGACAAAGAACAGCCTATATTATCTTGGGAAAATATAGCTCCATTCTCACAGAGCTCTTTCTTCATTCAATGACAGGCCTGCTCCACAAGCTAGCCTGTTACCTGCTACCTCCTGATTAAACCAGCTGTCAGAAGCTTTCCTAATCCTATTTTTAAGGCTGAATAGTATAAAAAATACTAACAAGGAATTGCAACTGAAGAAAAAATTGTTTCCCATACCGCTCACTTCCTGGTGTAGTAATTCTATAGAAGCGATGCCTTAAATGATGTTTATCTCCATGATAACAAACTGTACACAAATCATAATTTGTACACTCTGCACATTTCCATCGAATGCCGATGATTGGTTGCTGACGGCAGGTATCACACATGGTTCCATCATGCTTGATGCCTATTAAAACAAGGATATATGCTTACATTAATCACAGGCATTATTTACTTGAATATTGTTCCCTAAGGGGAAAAATAAAAACACAGCATTTGACAAAGTGTTTCAATAAAGTGAGAAATAATATTTCAAATGTACCATATATAGTTTCAAGATAACAGACTGCAAACATTCTAATCAGCACAAATTACAGACTAAATACTTTCTAGCTCTTCTTTTTTTCATTAGTAAGAACATTTCTCAGTAGCACTTTCCTTGTTCTCATCCACAAACTGAAACTTAGGTTCAATCTGGAGAAAGACAGACTACTTTACCAACCAAGTAGATGTTTCATACTTCAATCATTCAAGAATCTTTTGAGGAATTTGAACATATTCTCTGTGTAAACAATCACTCCAAAAGACAATTTTATCCTCATGATATCATAGAAACAAATTACTGATTAACTTAAGCATTTATCTCTAGGTAAACAATAAACTTCAGAAAATGAATAGCAAGCAAGTTTCCCAGTTTAAAGGATAACAATATATTATAGTTGAGCTTTTTTCTTAAGGAATAATGTTTAAAAAAAAAAAACTCTAGAAAAAGAAAATAAGCACTTGGTAATACAACCTCCACTAAAAATGTTAACATGGATGGATGAGGTAGACATTAGAACCATAAAAGGTAGAACTATAAGGCAATGAAAAATAACTGACATTTCAAAGTAACAGGACTGGAAATAATGTTCCTTTACTATTCTGTTATACTAAGATCACTTGTTAAATAAATTAAAACTAAGAGTTTTTTTAAACAAGGTGGCCTGTGAGCATCAGTGTTACTATTTTATGAATATATGCTTTATAGTCAAGTTCGATTTTGAACTATCAGCAAGGGCTGTGTTGTCCATACAACAATGACACAAAACACTCCTGGATTCAAGTTCTGGTTCTATCAATAACTATCTTTCTGCCCTTGAAAAAGACATTTTAAATGAAGTATTTACATATATAAAAAATTTCTTTCAGAATAATGGGGAGGCAGAGAGGACTGCTCATGTTGAAGTTGGGTAACAGGTAACATGAAGGTTCATTATATTAGTCTATATTTTGTATAAGTTTAGAAATCTTCCATAATTAAATAAAGAAAGGAGTCATTTTAGTTCTCAAAATCTTAGTTCCCTTTGGAGAAGGGAATATATTCTTTAAAGGTAAGGAATGTTCTAAGAATCAAGTAAGGATGTGCTGTATATGCAAGGACTAGAGTACGAAAGTACTAAACCCTATAAGAACTAATACCCTATTGCCACTTCCTGGTTTAAAAAAAAAAAAAACCTATAAAATTCATTTTCTACATCTAAATTTTAAATCCCTGTGAGGTAACCATGTTCTAAATAAAGAGCCAAACATAAGGATAAATCTGTGTCTGAGCTGAGATTGTTAAGAATAAAAAAGAGGGAAAGGCATGAACACTAGAAGAAGTTGGAATGCCTAATGAACTTCAAAAGAGCATGACACACAAACCAAATGTTTTGTGTGCAATCCTTCTGCAGTCTCCTTCCACACAAATGCTTGATTATAGGGTCCAAGAAGATGGTGGGCATCAGTACCTACTGATTCATTCAGTAATTATTTCTTTACTGTTATTGTAGCGAGGCCCCCCTGCTGCTTTCAGATATCACTCTTGCTGTAGTATGGAGAAAAGAAAGTAAAAGTAGCTAGTAAGTCATAAGAAGTTAATACAGCAGTCCAGGTGAGATAATGGTAGTTTAAGTCAGAGTGATAACAGTACAAGTGGAAAGAAATAGAGTCAAGAGAGATTTAGGACTTGGTGGCTATGTGCTAGAAAACAAAAGATGTAGACGGTAACAACAAAAAAAAGTATAAGTGAGATTATTCAAGAGAAAACAAATAGATAAGTTAGAAATATTTAAGAACAGACAGTTCTCTTTAAGACAGAAAGGGAGCCACGAACAAAAAACTAAATAAGCGCATGTTAATTCAAAAATGCAGGCTCAGGCCTCCACTGATAGAAACACATCAAAGAAACTAAATTTAAAAAAAGAGTCAGAGAAGTTTCATAGACATGGTAGATGAGTAGACATTTCAAAAGAAGAAAGAAATCTCAGAAGAGCACAGAGTATGTTCAATAAACCAGGAGAAGTTTTGTTTGGCAGGAATATATATGACAGTCAGAGACTCAGAGATAAATTTTAGAGTCGTGCTGGGAAATAAGATAAAATGATTTGATTTGTATATTTAAACTATTTAAATAAATAAATAATTTCATTAAATAGTAAAAACAAGGATGTGTAATTTAAGACTAGTTCTATAACTTACTAGCTAGGAAATGTTCAAATGTTCAAAATGTTCAGCTTAAACTACTCTGGGATCAATATTCTCATCTATAAATTGAGAAAATAATTCTCTTCATATATAATGGACTGAATGTATTCCTCCCAAAATTCCTATGTTGAAGCCTTTGGGAGGCAATTAGATTTAAATGAGGTAGTAAGGGTAGGCCCCCATGATGGGATTAATGTCCTTATAAGAAGAGGAAGAGAGACCAGGTCTCTATCTGCCATGTGAGGACACAGCAAAAAGGCAGCTGTCTGCAAGCCATGAAGAGAGCCATCACCAAATCAAGAAACAGATTTGGCCAGCACCTTAATCTTGAACTTCCCAGCCTCCAGAACTGTGAAAATTAAATTCATGTTGTTTAAACCATCCACTGTGTAGTAGTTTGTTATAGCGGCTCAAGCAGACTAACACAATAAGGAAAGGGACACTGTGGTATAATAGTGATATAATAGAGACAAAAGTGATATAATAGAGGTAAATATACTTTGAAACACTTTAAAGCAAAATATAAAGTATACTGCACTTAATTTATAAAGAATTATATTGCACTTATATTTCATCTTAATATAGATTTATTAAATGTACCAGTCATCTATTTAAATAATGTGCTGACCAAAATCATCATATATCCCACAAAAATTCAGCAATACTTATACAGACATCAAAGAACTTAACTTCCCAATTCCCAGAGTCTGCATATAGAGAATATTCAATTATTAATGTGTGGATTATTCCCATTTTAGCAAATTACTCGCCTTCTCCATGGTCATTCTCTCACCATTCCGTCTCAGGTTTTTCTCCAAAGCTTATGGCTTCCTACCTGTCTTCTCAGTTCCTTTAATTGCTTTTACACCAAAACAGGAGCAGTGGACACAACTACCGTGCAAGATAGTCCCACATACCAGATCATCAACCACTTCTCATCAGTTGATAATGATGTATTCTATCCCATGATAATTAAGTCTGACTGCATCAATCGTGAAAATTATCATCAGCCAAAGGCTATATAATCTATTCTAAACAGAATGCAAACTAAAATTAAAAACCACAGATTTATAGCTACACAACTCAAAGCTACAAGCATTCACTAGTATTACATGCTCAGTCTTTTAGAACATAAATCAAAAGGCTGAATGCAACTTGAAAGTTCTGTTCTTCCTTATTGCGTGTATCAATGAATACTCAGAAAATGGTCTGGCTTTTTTTAATCACATCAGGATTTTTAAAAAGTACCAAATAATCCATAAACTGGCTTATCACTCCTTAGGTTATCAAGAATTTGTGATATTTTGCTTTAAATCAACATGTAATCAATTCCTTATAATATTAATTTCAAAAAAAAACCTGTAATTATTCCTTTAATTATCTCTCAACACAAACAGCAAAAGTTCACAAAGAAATTATTCTAGCTCACACAGTTATTTTTTTAAGGTAAATTCTAAAACCTATCAAAAAATAAAGATTTTTTAAGGAATGTCATACTGTCTGATGCAAAGCTATTAAATTGAATTTTAAATTTTCATAAAACTGTAATTAATAAGAAATGGCAAGAATCATAATAAGAGTTTTTAAAAATTCATACTTTAACATTGGAATACGGGTATATTATTCCTGCTTTATATATGCATTTTACACCAGTTACATTCCTGGAAAACTGAGTGTATACTTAAAATGGAGAAAAGGTGTGGCAGATTATGTTTTCCAAAGAGCAACACACCAATATGTCCATCCTTATGTCCACCCTCACAGTGGTCTTCTGACAATGTGACAATGACACATGACTATCAAGAGACAAGTTATTTTCCTCTTCCCACTAGACCTAGGTAAACATTTGCAACTGCCCTAATCAACAGAAGATGGTAGAAGTGACACTATATGACTTCTGAGGCTAGGTCATAAAAGACAATACAAGTACCATTTATCTGAGGCTAGGTCATAAAAGACAATGCAAGTACCATTTATTTGTTTGTAGTAAATAATAACAAAAATTTAACGTGACTGATGTCAAAAATATGAGGCTACTTATGTGTAAACTATGCTAATTCATACAGGGAAATTCTATGCAGTTACTAAACCATGTTGAAGAAGAAATGTTACTGACATAGTAAACTATATTATTTTATAAAGCTTGTAAATAATTACAGTACACCATTTTGGTAAAACAAATTATACAATACATATAATCAATGTACACAGAAAAACTAGAAAGATAACCCCCCAAAATGTGCTGATGGGGTTACCCTTTGTAGTTTTCCAAGTTTTCTCTACAGAGGGTATATTAATTTTAGGAAGCAGCTGGGTAAATAGGGGCATTTAATATGCAGTGTATGCATCAGAAATGCTGATATATATGTCACTTATAATTAAAATAAAAGCTAAAACAAAAACACGAGGAACTCTAAGCAAATATTTACAGAAACCAACTTTCAAATAGTTACTTTAGCAACAGGGTATGTAACTACTACTTTGAAGCTTTTATTTCTTTTAACCATTGCACAGCGCTTTTCCATGCTTATGAAAAGAAAATACATACCTTGTCTACGTATAATTCTCATTACCACATACCTAATCTGTCTTACTACAGGAAAGCACCACAACCAAAAACATAATTAATATCAAATATCAGTAATAGTAAATGTCCCCATACAGTTATGTTTCTGACAAGGTCTAAAATAGGTTTCCTTTGTCATTACAAAAAGTAAAATACACTAAACAAATTAGTATCCACTATATATTTAGAGGTTTATCCTAAAATATCTGTGTAGCTCTTCAAAGGAGAGTTAAGTTGATGAAAAGCACAGGAAAAATGTATCCCAACCTCCTGACCAAAACGAAAAAGTCCAGTTTTCAGTGATGTATGTATTCTTCTCTATGTACATTCTTCAAAGTACAATAACATTCATGAGCTCATAATCTAAGTACAGGCTTTCTTTAAAAGGAGTCATTTAAACCCACAATGATAACTGGTTAAGAAAAAAAAAAGGCCCCTCTACAATTCATAGTTTTAAAGACTACTTCAGGAAAACCATTAATGCACACAAAAGCACATCCAAATCCTTTCTTGGTTCCCACAGTTCAAAGGCCAACAAAGCTACTGAACAGCTGTGAAACAGACTAACGCTGAGAAGTGGAACAAAGCAACCCACTCTACTACCAAAATGAGCACTACAGAATTTTTAATGAAAATGCAATTAACTGGATTTAAAACAAAAGTTGGTATTTAAAGAAAACATAAAACAGAAGAAAGGGCATTACATAAAAAAGGCCAAAATTTTACTGATCTCTCACACTGGTAGCTTTTTTGTTTCCCCTTACTACCTTCACCCAATTTATTCTCATCTAACACCATTTCCTCCCAGTCTAAACCTCTTAGTTCTGGCAAGAGTTATTTCTTAAAATTTTCATTTCATAAAACTTAATTCCCTAACTAAACCTATTAGTGCTTTTTTCCTTCCTATAGAATACCATGTTACTCTCAAGAGTTAATGTTTTTTTCTCTTTGCTAAGCTTTATGAAGACATCTGCCACTGTTAAATGAACCACCTGATGATAGCTTTTGACTCATTCTACTAATACTCAAATGACCATCTGCTCTACGTTTTAATGGCATCTCGCCTAAATTCAATAATTTAGAAAATTTACATAACTTAAGTCTCTTTGTTGGAAAATTTTTTGAGAACAGTAAAACATGCTAGTCAAGATCAATAATCAGAAGTTAAAACAGCCAATGAAAACAGCTCAAATTCACAAAGCACTGATTTATGTAAGTAAAATGTTGAATTTCTAGATGAAAAGATGACTGAAAGGGAGAGAACTAAAGTTCTCACTACAAGCAGTTCACTATACACTTCAACATGGAACAAGAATATCTAAACCATCATTTTATATAATAGCAAAAATAAAAATAAACAATATAATTGTTCATTAACAAGAGAATGGAAAAATATGTAACGTACACAATAGGATACCTAAAATGAATGGCCACACAATTCTACATGGATGGATCCTACCACTATAATGAATTTTTTAATTATACAAGGATATAAAATGTTGCAAATAAAGCACGTATACTGTTTACAGATATAAAAACATGTAAAGAAACCCACGGGAATAACTAATTTCCAGATAGTGGTTACCACATGAGAGGAAGGAAAAGAATGAAATTGGGAAGACGTACATAATATTTCAAATATATTAGTAATTCTTTGTTTCTAGATGGGTTCACAGGTATGTATTAAATATTTATCTGCTTGGATATTTAAATGTTATGTAAAAAATTTTTTTTCTTTTTAAAATAAACATCCCTAGTAGACTAGAATAATGCCGAATCCTCTAAATTTTTGCCCTAATTAAAAGATTTCACCTAACATTAAAAATAACTTATAAGTCATGAACGAGTATTTAAATGTAATTATTTATTGAGGCATAATTGTTTGTTGATGTCATTCAACCAACCAAAAAGTCTTATTTCTGATTTATGGATTCATTCAACTTTAACTCCAAATCAACGTGACAAAATGTTTAGAGATTAAAGAAGGGTTAACCAACTAGCGTATGCATCTTATTTTCCATGAAATCCTTAATGAGGGTGAGGCCTTGGTGCCCTGCCACCTAGTTGGTATATTCCACATTCCTTACTTTTGAGAAATACTAAATTAATGAAAATAGAATTATTATTAGTATTAGCCTCTACTTATTAGTACCAAGCTTGGTGTTTCACATATATTTTATTTAACCTCCCCAACAATACTGAAAGATATTATCCTCATTTATAGATAAAGAAATTGAGGCTCAAAGAAGTAAACTTCCTGAAGTCACACGACATTACTAAGTGACAGGCTCAAATTCAAACCCAGGTAGGTCTGCAAAGCCTTGTGCTCTTCTCTCTGCTGGATTTTTTTCCTACTTAGTTCTGATCATATCTAAAAAATAATTACATATCTAGGGCATCATATTCCCCATGCAATCTACTGGATTTAAAATATATGCTATTAAATCCTAATCTAATATTCAAATAAACCTTGGAGACATTTTAAACATTGAAAAGATTATCTATTTTTCAGCTAATTTCAATAATGTAGTAGAATGAAACACCATTTACTTCCAACCAACTCTTGTTAATGAGTTTTGAGAAAATGACTTTGAAGGTGTCTCTCCCAAAATCTACAACTCCATATCTCTTCTGTTAGGCAAGTTATTCTCTCATCTATTTTTGCAGTTTCTGCTACTCTATTATAAGCTTGCACAATAAAATTAAAATCATTCCCAACATAGTCCAAACAAATGAAACAAGCTGTCTAATTAGGTATACAATTAGCAATTTTAGTAATATATGTTATTTTTAGTACTTGTTACATAGCGGTAGAAAATGAGGTCAAACAAAATTAAGAATTTTATCTACTTAAAATTTTTTCCCCTGCTAACTGGTAAAATTCATTATTTCATTTTAGAAGCAAAACACTTGTCTGTGTACCTTAACCTAATCCAACTTCATTTTATAGGTGAAGAATTAAGGCTCAAAGAGACTAATATTATAAAGTGAGGAAGAAAAAAAAAAGACTAACAAATCTGGATTTGCATCTCCACCATCAATTTATTACTTGTAAAATCTTGCGCAACTAAGTTCATTTCTCATAGCCTGTTTTCTCATCAGTAAAATGAAAGATTTATCAAATAAAATTTTTAGAAGGCTTAAATAAGATAAAGTATGTTAAATACTTATCAAACTGCCTGACATATAGATGGAGCTCAGTAAATGTTAGTCCATTCTCCTAGTTAACAGGCCTACTTAATAAAATCTAGAATGAATATCTTGATTTCCCTACTAAGCTAGTGCATATCCACTACTTCATGAAGAGACTAAAGGAGAGGGGTAAGCAAGGCACCATAACCAAAACTCTCAAAATTCAAATAGTTTTTTTAAATATTAAAGAGTTTCTGCCCTATTTCTTGCTTTTTAGGAACAAAATTATCAAGAAGATAAATCCACCCGAGGAGAAAACCAAATACTCATTCCAACCAAAGCAAATATCTACAAATGTACTTAAAAAAAAATATTCTAAAACAAAAAATGAATGTCTATCTGCTGTGTCCCATTATCTCTCTCACTAATTTAAACCCCAACCTATCTAGTATTCTACAAGTTCATTTATAAGCCAATTGTTTAACAACTCAGAACCCACTTTCCCTCAGAAACAAAATTTTATAGACAATTTAGGTACCATCTATTTCACAAAAACCTATTTACTCTACATAGAGCTAATCTAGGAGCATACAAAGATAAAAATTGTTGCTGTGTTTCTAGTTCCACCTGAGGAGATGGTTCAATCCTTGTAATCCAGACATGGTGGTAAAAGAGACAAGCTAAATGATGTGAGGACATATGAAAGTGAGTGAAGAAATAGGTTTATGAGGAAGAATGCTCTAAAAAAGCCATTTTCCTACCGGTACTTATAATGTGTAAGCTCCTACTTGGTGACTTAAAGTAATGGTTTCCAAAGTAAGGCACATGACCCAAGAGATACAGAATGTGCTGTCTTGAAATGCAAGAGAAAATACAAATCCACAATCTCTCATCTGTAATTCCAAAACCTAAAAACCCTGAAGTCTTTTTGTAAATTAGCAGCAAACTTACTTAGTGGTAAACCCTGATCTGAACAAACAAGATGCTATATACATTACGTAGTCTTTATTTAGCTCTTTAGTATAATTATTCATATGCTTCGCTGCAGAAATATTAATGTATTTGATTGCAAGGTGCTACTGTGGACCTCAAAGAGGGTGTTAAGCAATATATGGCAAACATACCACATTATGGTTCTAAAATCCAAAAGTTTATAAACTTGATCCCAAGCATTCTGAATAAAGGGTTGTGGACTTCCACTAAAACTTTTACTTTTTCAGATTTACTTTTTTTCTTAAAAATCTAAGAATAAAATTAGGTTTTATTAATTGTAAATTAGTTGACATTAGCACCCTCAGTGGGTCCCTATAAAAAATCACCTGTCACACATGGAACACAAGTTGAACTGAGGGTGAGTGGGAGTTTGAGAGTATGAGGGCCTAACACTGTTGCTCACCTCTGACAAATAAAGATATGCTGCGGCTTTCTGGTGCCTAGTTAAGTGGCTCTGTGGAGTAAACTCTAGTAATACAAAACAACGTGTTGTTGATTATCTTGAGACAATACCTAAGAGTCAAAATTAAGAATAAGTTCCATATTTTTTAATTAAAATTGCACTCCTTTTATGTGATGAAAAATAGCTGTTAGTAGTAATACTCTTTAGATTTTTTTTTTAAATTATACCCATTTCACTGGTACCTTACAAGTAAAGATGATGTCTGACAATAAATGAGAAAATAAAGGCTGTCCAAAAGGAACTAGAACGAGCAATGAAAAAATGATGCCTAGAGATGTCTCTATCATTACATGGTCTTTAATGCTGAAATGATCTGATTCACCAATAAACTCTCATTTCTCCATCTTTAAAATATTTTACTTCATTTTAAATTCAGCGGATTCTGAATTCATTTATTCGAAATATAAAAATGAAACACCTTCATTTGTAAGAAATTATTAGCATCAAAAAAGAGAAAATTACCAGCTAAATTTCAATAAAATTTTTTACTTAACTGGTAAATGGGATAGAAAAATAAGATCGAGATTTGGTAAGTACATTTATTCATCAGGGTCCAGTTAGGAGACAGAAACCACACCAATCTACCATCTCTAGAAATGGGGCGGGGGTGGGTGGTAAAAAATAAAATTATTAAAATGTAAGAGGCAGCCTGGGATCCAGACCTTTAAGGAGTGGTTTTGACTGACTGACTAGTGCTGGGGTCACTGAGTCAGGGGCACATCAATGCTGTTTCTGGAAATAAGCAAACTGGAATCAAATACTGATACTGAAATCCTGCCAGCTGAGATGTTACCAACAAGAAGGGCAAGCAAAATGGGAAAGAGCAAGTCCCTTCTCTCCCTGCAGCCTTCCAGCCTCCTTCTAGCGTCCCTACTGGTGAAGCCAACAGGGATACAGCTGGCAAAGGACAAATATTGTGTACAAAATCCCAGCCTAGTCTCATAGTGCATAGCTAGAGGAAAATTTATATTTAATCTAATCCATTTATTTCATAATAAAGGAAAAAGCCAGCTAACTGGCTCCTAGCTTTTAACTGAAATATTTCTCCCACACCCAGTAATATAATTATCTATGTTGCCCCTCACCACACACATACAAACATAAATATTAATGGGCTAATTTTTTCTCATAAAACAAAAGCAGCTTTATAAACAAGGCAAGATTTCAGTAATTTGAAAATTGGGTAAGATCTGATAGTTCAGGAGATATGAAAACCGTCATATCTTCTGCCAAGGGCACAGCTTGGCTTCAAGAGTACAGGATGACTAGGACGTTGACCCACTCTGGAACAAAGAAAACATAAAAGATTAAGAACCCCAATAAAATCAAAATGCAATACCATGATAGTAAAGGCTGACCAGCTGGAAAATCTGATAGCCTCATGTGCAGCTCAATTACTTGCTTTGACACAAAAACTCTTTCACAGGACTGATATGTTTTCTTACAGGAGGCTAAATGTAATTACATATAATAAACTACCTGTGAGACATCATATACACACACAGAGAAAAACTATTAATGTCCACATCAGTGTTACAATAAATAAGTTAAATGACCATACCACAGACTAGCATAAATTATTTAAATTTCTTAACCAATTTTCTCTCAGGAAAAGTAGTACAAATGGTGATCATTTCTGAACTACTATAAGTGGAAGAGAGAATGATAGGGAAAAGCAATGAACTTGTTCATCCCTACATCTGCCATTTACCAGCTTTGTGACTTGACAAATTTCTTAATCTCTTTGATTAAGAAATCCTCAGTTTCCTTTTTTCAGTCTAAGAGCAATCTAACCTCAGATCAAGTGAGTCGAAAACTTTTTGAAAAAAGCATTTTATTCAGAAAATATTCATTCAGAGCCATGGCTTTGCTAGGAAACAGAGATACAGGGAATGAACACACACACACGCACACACGCACACACACACACACACACACTTTCCTTACCCACAAACTAATAATCTAGTGCAAAAGACAATCAAAACACAGCATATCTCTGGCAATAGACAGAAGCATAGAGTGCCCTGGAATCACACTGCCTCTGGTAGGTAGCTCTGTAGAAACACATCCAAAAAGAAATATCTAATCCAAACAGAGGGATAAGGCAGTAAAATATAAAACCAGAAAACATATTAAGATAGCAACAAATACATACATACAATTTCGTGTTCTTTCATTTCAGTTGTACACACTCTTTTCCCACTCAATAATGTTAGTCAATTTCTAAAAAAAAAAAATCCAAAGACATCTACTACAGACAATCAAGGCTTGGAATCAGCTAAGGAGAAAAGGAGACAACAGAGAGCCTGGGCATCTAAAGTAGACAAGCAGTCACTGAGCATCCTGCTATTCAAGCTGTCCATGAGCCAGCAACATCTGTATCACCTGGGAGCTTGTTAGTACTCTGGTTGAATCCCATACCTTCTGAATCAGAATCTGCATTTTTAAAGGTCCCCAAGTAATCTGTGTGCTTACTAAAGTTTGAGAAGTACTGATAGAAAGGTTACTAGTTGATTTCTTGAGGTTCTCAGTGCAACCAAGCTGCAATCTTCAGTGAGCATTAAAACCAGGTGGACTTTTATCATTTAAAATTGTTTTAACAGATGGAGATAAAAAGGGAAAGACATTTCGCATGTCTTTAAAAAAGATAGGATCTATATAGGAAAATCAAGTTTTCCTTACAGATGCTATTAGTAAGAAACATCTCACAATATTTCCTCCTTAGCAAGTCTGGCATTCTCTTCCCCACTGTTCCCATGAGTCCTGTGTTTTCCTAAGGCTCTGTTTCCTAACAATACTCTTTTATCTTATAGTTCTAGAAAGAGGTCAAAAGAAAAATAGAGGCCTTAGAAAGGAAAAGCTGAAGGTTATTAATCCATTTTATTTTTCATCCTGAGTAAGCACTTTCAGATCTTCAACTGAATACTAACATCTGAGGAGTTTGTTAGAAGCACCCAGGAAGCACCCTTTGCTAGGGGTGAAAGAAAAGTAAAAAGAACTGCCCCCCAAAACAGCCTGGACCAACAATACTGGAAGCTACTTTTGAATAAACCTAATCATCTATACCCCAAACTTTTTGTTATTCATACCCAGGAGGATAGAAAGAACTTTTTTTTTTTTTTTTGATAAAGAACTCTTATTAGGAAACCCAAATTCATTCTCTCCACTTTCTCTGGTAACAATACAGCACTATAGTCAAGTGTCCACAAAACAAGCATTAAGTAAAAACATATTTCTCCCCAAATCTTATACAATCATTATCTAATAAAAGGTCAACTATATCTATTCAATTACAGACTCCCCAAAATTAACTCCTACCTAATTCAACAATAACTTATACCTGCACCATCTTCTTGCTCACTACAAATTAACCAAATATACCTAGACATAAGGTAGAAATTATATCATTCAAAATATATACCAAATGCTCCTCTTTTC
Source organism: Pteropus vampyrus (assembly GCF_000151845.1). Taxonomy (NCBI): domain Eukaryota; kingdom Metazoa; phylum Chordata; class Mammalia; order Chiroptera; family Pteropodidae; genus Pteropus; species Pteropus vampyrus. The sequence continues at coordinate 6,045,357 of NW_011888836.1, forward strand.
AAGGTTTGACTATGCTAGACCATAAATTCGAACTTATGCGTCACCTAAGGGAAAAAAAGAAAGCTTATATGGCAAAATATTAGACCCTACATCAACTCTGACAAACTCTCCAACATGCAATTAGAAAGTTTCACAATAACCCAACCACCCCATAATTTTTAACTCTCAGGTGCATTTCATAGACTTTTATTTTAAAGGTTACCCATTTCTCAATTCCCAAACATACTGCAATAAATTTTCTCTTCATATAATGTGAGTATAAATAAGGAAAAAAGAATGAACAGTCAGACAATCTCAGTTTGTCCTTCTGGTAATATTGTAAGAATTTTTAAAATTAACTAGAAAATATGTCAAGCACACAAAAAGGCATAAAAATATACCCACAACCTAGTTTAAGACATAAAACATTTCCAAAATAGTTATAGCCCCTGGGGTACTACCATCAACTGCATTCCACTTCCTTCAACATAAAAATATCCACTCCCTGGAATTTAGCATTTATTATTACTTTTTTGGTAACTTTTACCACAAATGTACATATCCCTAAACCAATGAGTTTCAACCACATCCTTTAACCAAAGAGTACTGGGGGCAATTTTACTCTCCAAGGGATACTTGGTAATGTCTAGAAATATTCTGGATTATCATGACTATGACCAGTGGGCAGAGGCCAAGGATGCTGGCCTATAATGCATCAGACAGCCCCCTATAAAACAAAGAATTATCTAATCAGTCCAAAACAGCAATTGTGCCAAATCTGAGCAATCCTGCCCTAAACAATGAATGGTATTGTTTTGCACTTTAACACAGTAGGTGTTCTTTTCCAAGAAACTATTTTCTTGCTTTATTTGTTTAACATTGATTTTCTCTTCTGTACAGAACTCCACTGTATAAATTCAGTTTGTTTTTCATTCTCCTGTTGATGCACCTTTAAGTTTTTTCTAATTTTTTGCTTTTATATACAACACTGCTGCAAACATTCCTATTCAAGCCTCTTGATGCGCAATGAGAGATTCTACCTAGGGCAGTAATTTTCAAAGTGTGATTCTTAAACCCCTAGGATAGTCTCCAAGACCCTTTCAGGGGCTTCATGAGGTCAAAAGTGTTTTTACAACAATACGAAAATTACATTTGTGTTTATGTTGGCACTGCACTGATGGTGCAAAGGAATGGTAGGTAAAAATGCTGGTGATTTAGCCAAGTTAACACCCTCATTAATGAGACATATGAGTAGCCTCTACCTCCTAATATGATGCACTTCTTAGTGCAAAACATCACATCTGTGGTATTCTTGCCCAAAATGCATAATCTGAATTTAATCACGACAAAACATTAGACAGTTGAGGGATAGTCTATAAAATTACTAGACAGTGTCAAGGTCATGAAAGACAAAGACTGAGGACTCAGCCCAGAATGGAAGAGACTGAATGACAACTAAATGCAATGTGTGATCCTAGATGGGATCCTGGATCAGAAAAAGGAAATTAGAGGGACAACTGGTGAAATTTGAATAAGGTCTATAGATCAGTTAACTGCATCGTATTAAAAAAAAAGAATATTGTATTAATGTCATTTTTCTGGTTTCAATAATTGTACTTTGTAAGATGTTAACATTTGAAGAAAATGGCTAAAAGGCCAAAGGGAACTCTTTTTACCAGTTCTGTAAATTTTTGTAAGCCTGAAATTATTTCATAATGAAAAGTTCAATTTTATTCTTAATTATTATGTAAACAAATATCGAGTACTATATATCATAAATATAATATTTAGTAAATCTCGAGAATGTAATAAAATGCCAGGAGACATCAATTATTAAATACTGTTTTTAAAAAAGAAAACAAAAACACTGAAAGTAGTATTATAGTCCTGGGGAAAAACCAGAGCCAAGAGCTTATGATCTGTTCCCACATTTCATAAGAAGGCTAGCTACCCTGCATCTAAACGTGCTTTTAAAATCATTGCTAAAAGAATCAGATGACCAAGATGAATTGCTACACGCAACAAATTAATGTATAAAATCATCTTGTAAATTAACTAAGATTTTAAAACAGTTACCTCTGAAAAACACCTGCTTTATATAAGATAATGAAACTATTTATATGACAGATATACTCCATACTACAAAACGTAGACAACATTAATATCCATTAAAAAGTTGCTGTAATACAGGCCTTGTTACACCTTACCTTTACCCTGGAAAGATATTTAATTTCTCCATAAACCTAGAATTACTGATCCCAAGATGTCTCTGAATTACTGGGTTGTGGTCAAACTTAGCTTGAGCTAGCATGATAATATTTTAAGAGTATACAGGAACAGGTATATGCCCCATACAGTGTTGTGAGGGGTGTAAACTGGTAAAATGTCTTAGGAGAGACATTTTGCTACTAGTCAACATCTATCAAAATATTAGGTATGTGTACCCTTTTATGCAATTCCACTTCAAAGGTACTCAACGCATATACGCAAGGACACAGGTACAAGGATTTACTCACTGCAACACTGTAAATAAGACCTGAAACAATATAAATGCCCATAAAAAAAGCAATACTGTATCCGGTCACTGGAATACTATACAGCTATGAAAGAATAAGGTACTAACATGGAACAATCACCATTATGTATTATTAAGAAGCAAAAGTGCAAGAAGAAAATACAGTTTATTACCAGTGGTGCTTTAAAAGGGTGGCAGATTTATAGAATGTTAACATATATGCTTGCAATGAATAGAGTATTGTGTAAGAACACACAAGAAACTGCTAACAATGGCCATCCCACTTCGTACTGTTGAATCTTTTGGTCTTTTTCAATGTTTAAAATGCAAGTAAGAAACACAATTTTATGAATTACCTATTTAAAATCTGAGTTGGCTTGTATTCATTTCCCTTTCATTGCTAACAATAACTACGTGCCCATTTTAGGATTTGTTAGGCTTTGTCAAACTATTTTCTACTGAATAGAGTACTAAGGATAAATCTATGTGAAAGTAAATTTGATTAAAATAAATTATATCTTTATTTTGTGAGCGTGGGCCTTCATTTCATATTATATAAGAATTCTAGAGTCGATAATAGATTCCTGAAATTTTGTTAATCAACAGAGCACTGACTCATTGCTGTGTTAACGTCTCTAACTTAGCCTTACATATGAGATGTTAACAAAATATATATCAGGTATCCCCTATGCCTATCTTCCACTTGGCAAAAGTATCATACACAAAGAATAGAATCAACAGCTTAGACTGTTTTCGCTCTATTGGTAAACAATTTAGATGAAAAATCATTCCACTGGGTCCCTAGTAGCATCAGCTACTGAATTCCAAGTCTTTATATGTGGGGCAAGGGAAACACAGATATCTCAACAAATCTGAGGTACAAGGGCCCCTCGGCAACTGTAACTAGTCAACTAAAAACACCACATGGCAAGGCGAGCCTCCCTTCAGTCAGTTACCACTTGGTGGCTGATTAATTTCAATGGCTTATTAGACCGGTATCTCCATACCCCTTTCTTAGAGGAAGAGGAGGAGGGGAATTGTCTGTTGTCTTCCCAGGACTTTGTGCCTTCCAGGCTTGAAAGCATCCTGGTGATGGTGCTGCCATCATTTCCCTTGGGGATTGGGAGGAAGAGGAGGGTCTTTTCCGCAAGTTTTTGTTTACCAGATCTTGAACATATAATTCCCTTTGGTTCTTGCCCTTTCCGCTCACTCTAGCCCGGTGCTGCAAGAGAGGCGTCCCACCGAGGGCTTCTCCCAAGCGGCCCGACACCCACCCCAGCCTCGCCTCTAACCCCCTTCGCGCGCAGGCCCCGGACCGGTGGCCACGGCTTACCGGTGGGCGCGCTGTCCAGGATGCGCAGGTCGTAGGCCCCGGAGCAGCGGTAGTTAGCGGCGGTGCCGTTGTCCCACACCACCACCACCTCCTCGGGGCTCTCGAAGCTCCGAACCGTGCCCACATGGCCCTCGCCGCCGTCCTGCTTCCCCCACTTCCAGTCCGGGCCGCGCACTACCCGGGCGCCGACCCCTTCCACCATCACCCGGTTATTCCGGGAGTTACTCATCGGGGCCCGAGCGGTGGGCTCCGCCGCCGCCGCCGCCGCCGCCGGGCCCGTGAGGGAGTTGGGCCCGGGCCGGACTCTCGGCGCCGGCGGGGGCGGCAGCGAGCCCCGGGGGACGTGGGAATAACTCACGGGGGCGGCGGCGCGAACCCCGCCGAGCCCACAGCCGCTGCCCAGCCCTCGCCGCCGCCGCCGCCGCGCCCCCCGCTCGGACTGGAGGCCGGACGGCAGCGGCTCTGAGGCCGCGGCGGCGGCGGCGGGCGGGCAGAGGGGGGAGGGTCGCGGGCGGGGACTCCTCCGCTTCCTCCGGACTCCCCGGCCGGGCTACAGCGACGGCCGCCAGGTAACCACGCTCTCCCCCGGCCGGGAGCGCGGGGAGCGCGGGGGGCCGAGGGAGGCTAGCCCGGGGGGGACGGCGACGGCCGCGGGGGGCAAGCTTAAGTGCCGGCCTGTGTTCTCCTCTGGCCGCTCGCTCCGGGGTGGGCGCCCGAGGGCCGGGGCCGCCTCTTCCCCCGTGGGCAGCGGTGGTACCTCCCGGCGTCCGGTGAGCGCCCCGGCCCAGGGGCCCCCTTCCCTCTGCCCCCACGCACGCCGCCGCGCTCCGCCCAGCCACAGAGTCCCCGCCGGGCGAGAGCGGCTCCACATCCGGGTACTGACGCACCCAGGGTCCGAGCAGCACCTTCTCTGAGTGACTCGGAGAGGGGTCCTCAGCAACAGTAGGGTGGGAAGGGTATTGGAGAATCGCGCGACCCAAGAAAGAAAGGAAAGAAAAATTGATCCCTAAGCGTCTCTCTGGGGCCCACGGCGAGCGCGCATGCGCTTAGCCCATGAAAGGGGAGTAGATGCCCAGCTTGTCTGGAGCGACGGAGGGGCGGCTCCCTGAGTTGCCTACCGGTGGTGCGGCACGCCCCATTGGCTGTGAGGAAAGGGGCGGGGCAAGGAACTTTTGTCGGGCCGGCCTGGAGCTGGGGCTGGAGGAAGTGAGACTAGGGATGCGATCCCGGCTGCTGAAACTAGGTGGCTACGATGAGATCAGTCTTTTATTAAGTCCTAGTGTCTCTGCTGTACTAAGTGTGACATTCATGTTGGGAATTTCGTATCTTTTAGTCTTTTTTAACAAGGCGGGGAGGGTAGGACAGATTATAGCATAGATTAAAGGCAACTTGTATTTGTGTGGGTAAATTGAAAACATTTTAAACGAGATTGAATGATTTAAGCAAAATGGTAATGAATGATGTGTCTTGCCTCTATGCAGAGTGAGAATGGTAAGCAGACTCCAAACAGCGCAAATTTCCGAGAAAGAGTTTACAAGCACCTTGCCCAGAGATAATTCTCTTTAATAATTCAGCCCCAATCGCAAAATACAATTTGAAAGGAAAATAAGAAGACTATAAGAGTGGTTTCTGGCTGCTGTTACTTAAATGACATTATGATGTGTGAGATTTAAAATCATTGTTACACGGCCCAACACGGATGCATTGTAAGCATACTGTTGCTTCTCCCGGAAAGTCAAGGGAGCAGGAAATACTCCAGAAGAATTGAATAATCAAGCGGAAAGAAAAGGGGTGTAAAATGTAACCAATGAACTATGTAGTGAAATAAAATGTTCTCAATTTTTCATATAAATAAAACAGGAAAATACCAATATGGAGCAACATAGAGGCTACATAGAGCTCATTTTAGAAACTAAACAGCTAAAATATTTGCTCAAAATAGGCCAAAGTTCTAGTCTGTTTAAAACATTTTCATCCTGGAAATTTTTAGTGTGCTATTGCCAAAACTGTTCAACTGCAACTATTCATTTAACAACACTGTTAAGTATTCCTACTCTTCTCTTTGTTCTCTCTCTGGGATCTTTTCTGGTTTCCTTCTTTCCTTGTTAACTAGTTAAATTGATCACATGAATTAATAAATTGATCTAAAAATTTTAGAAAAAATACAGCCACTGCAGAAATCATACTTGTCATTCACTTTGTAAAGTAAATTCAGTCTGGTAAAGACTAACTGGGATGTCAGACTATTAATATGCAACCTTGCATTCTACATCAAATACAGTATATTAATAATGTTTTTTGCATGTTCAACTGTGTTTTATCTCACCCTAGAATTTTATACTTAAGATATAGTGTAATATTTAGATAGGCTTTTATTCTTAATATCAGAAATTAGTTATAATAACTTTAAGTTTTATTTACCCTTAAAATGGGAAAGGATCTTAAGAAGTGATCTAGCCTAGAGGTTTTCTTTACTTCCCCCCACTCCCAACCCCTTTTCTAACCCTGTAGGTATGATCTATAAAAGGAACTAGGTACTTTACATAAAGCAGTATAGAAAGACTGGAGCCTACTTGTGTCTTCTCTTCCCCTTACCTTCACAGGGGCTCTATAGAAACTCATTAAAATCTCTGGAGTACACTGAGCACAAATATGAAAACTTCAAAATAGCCCAATCCTCATATGATAAGAAGAAAACTGAGGCCAGAACTGATTAACTTGTCCAGGATTAAAGAGAAAGAGATAGATTTAAAACTATAACCCATCTAATACTGGATGTATTTCTCTATAGTAAACTCTCTTATCCATCTACCCTCTTATTAACTACATTGTGAATTTATAACACTATTATGTTGCTAATGCTATTTCAAGGGCCTTAATGTAGTTCTCCAATGGTCTAAATGTTTTTGATCATACAACCTTTCAGTACAAAATTTTTGAATATGTACTTCCAATACATGTACTTATGTATGTATAAATTATATATGTACTACCATGTTATGTTATAAAACATTCTCAAAGTAGAAATTATAAGACACAAAATATATAGAAATGTTTCCATACTTTCTTCCCTCACTCAAGTCGATCATCTTCTGCAGCCCTAGATGTTTAAATTAGTATTCTCCAAAATAGACATACCCCACTTTGACTACTGTGTCATACATGTATCTGTCATGTTTAGAACCCAGACATTTTACACATATGTTTGCTTATCTGCCCATTTGTTCAGAAATATTTAAGATCATTCAGAACTGGCAAAATTTTTATTCCATCCATAAGTAAGATAAAATAAATCCTTGCCAAAGAAATGAAGTAGTTTTACTGTTCACCTACTATTCTACTACTATGAATTTGTGGCTGCTTTATATTCTACAGAAATATACACTATTTGGAGAGTAACTTTGTAAGTCAGAGTTATAGCTAGCATTTATCACTCAGTCACATTCCATAGTCTAGAATTCAGCTACATCTAACTGCAAGGGAGGAAAAATGTAGCTTAGCTGGGTGCCCAAGTGGAAAAGTGTAAGATCTAGTGTCCACTTAAGAAAATATAGATCACTCTAAATATTCAAATGGAAGAAATTTAATACAGCAAATTGTTTGCAAAAGAATTAGAAGATCTGCAGAAACAAAAAGGGATTAATAACTATAGGAAAACACTATCCCCTAGGACTAGAGGAAGAAGAGAAAATGTTACCTAGGATCCATGATCACTATGCCATTGAGGCTGCTGATATTGGAACTGCTGCTGTTTTGCAGTAAGCCAGGGGCCCAGGCTCACCCTGAAGTTGCAGAGGACCAGAAATCCAAAGTCCCCTACCAATGTACTACCACTGCGAAAGTCAGAGCTCCATGAATGCAGGGCACACTCTTTTGCTGTAGCCCCTTGAATCGCCCTGCCTGGTTAGGAACGCAGAAGCTGCTGGAAATTCCATCAGAAGCAGGAAACAAAAAAATGGCTTCACTTTTCATCAGTTGGTCTCCCATTAGTCTCCCACAAATAGCAGGAATAGTCTACCTTGTTAGGTACCATTCTACCATACTTAAACTTCCATGTAACAAAGAAATAACATCATGCACCTGCCTAACAGGATGTAACTATTCCACTTGAAGATACCTTCACCCTCTCTCCCTCAAAAAGAAAAGGCATCTGACTACCAGAGTTACACCTTCTCTGATTGCATACATCAAAAATGACTTAAGTAAGGTGCCCATATATTTAATTCACTGTGATTAATTCACATCAAAGATCTGACTGCCACTCTGATCCTACCACTCATTTTAGTAACTATATTCACCTAGTCTCTGATGATTAAGCCCTGACACCTGGCCTCTGTATCTTCTCAGGCCTGCAAATGGCAGCAATCAATGAGCTTTCTAAAGAAGAGAGTGATCTCATCAATGCGTTTCTCAATGTCTTAGTGAAGAGAGAGTTTTCCTGCTCCTGAAACTTATGTGTTCCATCCTTGAAATTATACCAGGGAAGTTTTGGTGTCTCAACCTACTAAAGATAAGCCACCATTAAGTCCTGTTTTCAGTCAACCAACCTGCTGCTTGAGCTACACATTATATCCGAAAACTCTTGTAAGTGCTCTCATGTTGATAAGTTCAGTCTAGTCCAATATTGAGATCTTTTTTGTTCTTTTTCCAGCATTTATAGGATCCATCCCCACACATATTCTCAAGTCTCTAACAATATAAACTTGCAAAATCTTGCAATTTGAGGGGTTTATAATCTATCTTCTCCCAGGGCAGACAAGGAACTACTTCAGATGAATTTGCTACAGGATCTTCAATCAAGGTAAGGCTAATCTCCTCAGACATGAGGAAAAGGAATGTTGTGGTCGGCAAAGAAAGATCAGGGGAATGAAATATACTCTTTAATAAAAAGAAAAAAAAACATTTAATGCACATAACGACTTGGATGAATCTCAAGAACATTATCTCAAAGAGTTATATAATATATAATTCCATGTATATAACTTTTGAAGAGACATTATAGTGGTAGAGAACAGATTAGTGGTTGCCATGGGTTAGAGTTTGGAGATGGGCATGACCGTTACTAGGTAACACAGAGGTTTGGGGGTTTTTGTGTGTGTGGTAATGGAACAATTCTAAATCCTTATTATAGTGATACACATATAATGTACACATATGATAAAATTTTATAGAACTGTACATCCCCAAAAAAAGGAGTACATGTAAAAACTGGCAAAATCTGAATATAGTCTGTACCTGAGTTAATAATATTGTGCCAATGTTAGTTTCCTACTTTTTACAAGGTACTATGGTTATATAAAATATTATCTTAGAAGGAACTGGGCACAAGGTTTCTGTGGGAACCTCTATGCTGTTTTTGCAACTTATGAGTCTTAAACTACTTTAAAAATAATGTTAGAAGAAAGAAAGAAAGAAAGAAAGAAAAAGGAAGGAAGGAAGGAAGGAAGGAGAAAGAGAGAAAAAGAGAGAAAAAGAAAGAGAGAGAAAGAAAGAGAGAAAGAGAGAAAGAAAGAAAGAAAGAAAAAGGAAGGAAGGAAGGAAGGAAAGAAGGAAAGAAGGAAAGAAAGAAAGAAAGAAAGAGAGAAAAAGAAAGAGAGAAAAAGAAAGAGAGAGAAAGAAAGAAAGAAAGAAAAAGAGAAAGGGAGGGAGGCATATTTGCATCATCTCCACAAATTTGTACCAACATCTCAGATCCCAACCAACAAATACCACTTTTTTTCCATTGTCTTCCCAAGTTAGAGTCACCAACAGTGAGAGCTTGAGCAATGAACAAAACTCTTGTGAAATTTTAGATTTGTTTGTTTTGTTTCCCCAGGAAGACTTTACAGAACAATTTTTCCCTTCTTGTTGGCATATGATCAGACACTCAACATACAAATTCCAGCAATTCCTCATGTAAACCCTTTTGAGTGTTGTCAGGCATTCTATTACAGAAAAAGATGCAAATTGGCAGTGAGTCCAACTATAATTCCTAGTGTAAACTTTCTTTTCTCTGTTAATTCTCTACCTGCAAGATCTACCACACATATAACATTTCACTGGAATATTCTATTGGGAAGATGAAAAGTTCTGGAGATCAATGATGATGATGGTTGCATACCAATCTGAACATAGTTAATAACTGCACTGTACACTAAAAAATGGTTTAAATGATCAATTTTATGTTATGTATGTTTTTTCACAAGAATAAAAAAAGAAACAAGATTTACAATATGATCCAGTAAGTCTACTCCTAGTAGACATCCAAAGGAATTGAAAGCAGGCATTCAAAGATATTTGTATGACAATGTTCACTGAAGCATTATTTACAGTAGCCAGAAGGACAAAACGACCCAAGTGTTCATCAACAGATGAATAAATAAACAAAATGTGGTGTATACATACAATGGAATATTATTTAGCCATAAAAAGAAATAAACTTCTGATGCTAAAACATGGATGAAACTTGAAGACATTATAATATGTGAAACATGTCAGACAGAAAAGAATAAAAATTATATGACTCCACTCATATAAGGTACGTATAATAGTCAAATTCACAGAGACAGCAAGTAGATTAGAGGTTATCAGAGGGGTTGGTGGAGGGGCAATGAGAGGTTATTGCCCAATAGATTTTTTCCTTTTTAAAGGTTATAAAAATGTTTAGTCTTTGCTTTATTGAGTTACAACAAATGAGCAACAAGTTAGAAAAATTGTTTTTTCTAACTCCTTCTGTTTTAATTTCACAAAAGTAATGATAACGCTATAATAAATGTGGGGCCCTTTCTGTGAGTCTCTGAAAAGATGCTTATCAAGGACCGTCACCTGCTATCCAGTTCTTGTGGTGCTCGTTGAGCTTGAGGTCTGATCTAAGAGGCCAGGCTATTGAGAAACCAGACTTGCAGTTCCAAAGCCTTCTGCATGGCTAAGCAGGGACCCTCTAGGCGGCTGGGAAGAGAGTTTCTGTTTGGGACAATGAAAAAGTTTGGGAAATAAAAGTGGTGATGGTTGCACAACATTGTGAATGTAATTAATGTCACTGAATTTTACAATTAAAAATTGTTAAAGTGACAAATTTTGTTATATTTTACCACGACTTGAAAAATATATAATGTAATATGCTAAAAACCATTGAATTGTACACTTTAAACAGGTGACTTATATGGTATGTAAGTTATACCTCAGTAAAGCTGTTTTTCAAAACAAGACAAAGATTGATTGAATGGATAAAAAATAAATGAAAAACATGACCAACTACATGCTATCTACAAGAGATTCACTCTCATATCAAAGACACAAATAGGTTGAAAGTGAAAAGATGGAAAATACATTCTATGGGTATTAGTTCCTCATGACAAATTATCACAAACTGGGAATGTGAAAACAATAGAAATTTTCTCTTGCAGTTCTGGAGATTAGGAGTCCAAAATAAAGATGTCAGCTAGGTTAGCTCCTTCTTGAGGTTAAGAAAGAATTTATCTCATGACTCTCTCCTAGCTTCTGGTTGCTGCTGGCATCCTTGGCATTCCATGGCTTGTAGATGCATCACTCCAATCTCTGCCTCCATCTTTACATTGCCTTCTTCTCTGTGTCTCTCAAAGATCCCTTTCTTTTCTCTTATAAACATATCTGTCATTGAATTTAAGGCCCACCCTAACACCAAGATGATCTCATCTCAAGATTTTTAATTTTATCTGCAGCAAAGGTCAAATTCACAAGTATCAGGGGTTAAGACTTAAATATCTTTTTGTAGTCACTATTCAACCCACTACAATATGCAAATAGTAACCAAAAGAGAACTGGGGTAGCTAGACTAATAGCAGACAAAATACATTTTAAGCAGAAAAACTGTTATAAAAGACAAAGATATTACATATTGATAAGAAGGACAATCCATCAAGAAGATGCAACAATTATAAAAATAAGCCTACCTAACAAGAGAGCCCCAAAATATATGAAGCAAAAACTGACAGAATTGAAGGGGTAAATAGTTCTATATAATAGTTGAAGACTTCTATACACTATTTCAGTAATAGATAGAACCATACAGAAGATCAATAAATAAATAGAAGACTTAAACAACACTATAAGCCAACTAGACCTAACAGACATGTAGACTACCCCACCCAACAACCGAATACACATTCTTATCAACTGCACGTAGAAATTCCTCCAGGATAGATCTTATGTTAGGCCTCAAAACAAGTCTCAATAAATTTAAATAGATTGAAATCATATAAAGTATCTGGCCACAATGGAATGAAGCTAGAGTGGAAAACAGACAGAAACTTGGAAATTTCACAAATATGTGGAAATTAAACAACATAAACAACTGTGGGTCAAAGAAGATATAAAAGAGAGATTCAAAAATAATTTAAGATGAATGAAAACGAAAACACAGCATACCAAAATTCATGGAATAAATAAAAGTAGTGCTCAGAAAGTTATAGCTGAAAATGCTTACATAAAAAAAAAGATCCCAGGTCAATAACCTAACTTTATACCTGAGGGAACTAGAAAAAGATAAGCAAGTTAAACCCAAGGCTCACAGACAGAAGGAAATAATAATGATTAGGTAAGTAAAATAGACTATAAAAACTATAGAATCAATGAAGTCAAAAATTGATTCTTTGAAATCAACAAAGCTTTTAGTTAGACTAAGAAAAACAGAGAAGATGCAAATTACCAAAATTGGATTGAAAGTGGGGTCATTACTGCAGATCTTAAAGAAATAAAAGGGATTCTAAGAGAATACTGTAAACAACTGTATGCCAACAAGTTGGGTAACCTAAATGAAATGGACGAATTCCTAGAAAAACAAAAACTATCAAAACTGACTCAAGAAGAAATAGACATTGTTGAACATATCTGTAACAAGTGAAGAGGTTGAATCAGTAATTAAAAATCTTTCCCCCAAAAAAGCCAAGGACCAGAAACCTTCACTGATTAATTCAACCAAACATTTAAAGAAGAATTAACAGCAATGTTTTTCAAACTCCTCCAAAAAGCAAAAGAGAAGGAACCACTTCCTCATTCTTTGATACCAGCATTACCTTGATACCAAAGCCAGACAAAACCAACACAAGGAAGGAAAACTAGAGAGAAATCAATGTTCTTTATGAATGAAGATGAAAAAAAATCCTCAGCAAAATACTAGCCAACCTACTCGACAGTACGGTAAGAGGATCATATATCACGACCAAGTGGGATTTATCGCAGAATGCAAGAATAGTTCAGCATATGAAAATCAATCAATGTACTACACCATATTACCAGAATAAAGGGGGAAAACACTAAATGTTCATCTCATTTAATGCAGAAAAAGCATTTGAAAATATCCAACATGTTTCCATGATGAAAACCATCAAAAAAGTAGAAATGGAATTTTCTCGATAAAGGGCATTTATGAAAAACCCACAGTTAACATTATATTCAGTGGTCATGGCTGTAGTCTTATCTGAGGCTCAGGGTTCCCTTACAAGTTCATGTGGTTGTTCAGAACATTCATTTTCTTGCAGCTGAAGAACTCATGGAGGCTTGCTTCTTAAAAGCCAGCAGAAGAAAGCATCTCTGATTTCTTCTATCTTTGACCCGTAGACCCTTTTTTAAAGGGCTCACCTGATTATGTCAGGCCTATTCTGCACAATCTCCCTTTTGATTAACTCAGGGTAAACTGATAAGGGACCTTAATTACATCTACAAAATTACTTTACCTTTGCCATATAATATAGCATACTCACAGAAATAACATCCCATCATATTCACATGTTCCATCCACACTAAAGGACAGGGGATTATATAAGGGTGTGGTACATCAGGAGGAATCTTAAAAGGACATCTTAGAATTCTGCCTACCATAGGATAAGATCTTTCCCACCACAGATAGGAAAGAATATTGCCTTCATCTGTGTTTAGGTCTCATTCCCTGCCCCCAACCTCCTAAAAGCCATATCCCATCAGTCACACAAGTCTGTATACAGGTAAGAAGTATACAACAAAGAACATATTTCTCTTTTTCATTTTCTTTTTTTACTTAAATGAGTTGCCTTCCTTAAGAACTTATTTTTAGTACATTCTTGCAGTGTTCCACATGACCACTTCGCACTTGTTATTACAGGTACATTTACTTGTAAACAAGCTACTTGGCAATTAACAGGGCAGGGTGTTTTCACAGATGTCAAGGTGACCAAAAATATTTCTTTCCAACTACATATGACCAGAAAGCTGCATCACTGCATGAAAGAGAATTATAATAAAATTCTATTAAGATAGTTTTGATCTTAACCATTTCAGTGGAACCTACTTGATGATTTCTTTCTCTCTGTATATCATTCCATCTTGCACAAAGCATGTCTTTGGTTTTCCCCTGGGGAAGGAGGAAAAGGAAGCATCAACTTTATGTTCCTGCAGTTGGTTTATAGTCTGTAAGTTAATCTTCTCCTTAGGAAGGTATTCCCAAATGACTCCAGTTACCTTGGAGGAAGCAGGCTAATTTATCTCCCTATTATGGATACTATTTGGCTGCCATACCCTGAGTCTAACAAACACGAATTAACTGTAAGGAAAGCTTTAAGCAGATTTTTTGCCCAATACTCAAGTGATGTCTAACAGTACAAATCGGGGTCTAGAGCCACAAACTCATCTGCCTCCTTGACCACTTCGTAAACCTTCAAGGAGTTCAACTTGCTCGACCTCCACATGTACATTCGTCCTTTCTAACATGACTTTTTGCCTGTTATTTGAGCTCTTCCTTATTTTACTCTGACCTCAGGTCCTAAAGTACAGTGCTCTCCGTAAAGAAATCGATTGGTTGGAAGTCAGATTAGTTAGTACTGAGGTTGGGCTTTGTTGGTGTTAGGAATTATTAGTGCTAAAGATAGGACTATAACTAGTAGAATGATAAGTATTAGAATTGAGGAGTTTGGAGTCACAGGGTTTTATTAAGAAATAATTTGGTAACACCTGCAATTTTTGGTAATGATCCTTATAGAACTATATTTTTCTTAATTAAATGTAACCTACATTTTTTTGTTTCGTTAACTGTATGTCTTGTGATTTTCAGTTCTGGCATTCTTTGTAAGTATAAACCTTTCTGTCCTCTGCCTGATTTCTGTTACTGATTTGCCATAGAATTAGGGAGGTTAATGATATTGGATGTTTCTTATTACAGATAGAATTTTGCTTTATTCAAAAATTAAGAAAAAAAACCCAGAAAGTTTGCTGATTAAGAAATTCAATTCCTCCTAAAGACCTCAGGGAGTCCACATAAAAGAGTTACACTCTGAACTCATCTTTAGCTTAATGTGAATACAGATGGATACAGAAACAACTATATATATGAGTTGGTATACATAGATATATTACCTGTCTCTCTCAGCTGAAAGGGCCTCCTACACACAATGACACCCCAGGAGCAATGACCATATCCAGTGCCCAGATCTTGGTTTCTAAATACCATCCTTCTAAAAAAAGATATTACACAAAATTTAATAAGATGTGTTTCTCTTTAAAACTTGTCTTCCATTACATCTTAAAATATGTTGGCCTTTCCTACTTCTAGCTACATATACTTTCATGTAATTAGCTCCTTTACGATTAGCTTTATTTTTTTTAAAATAACTTTTTTATTGTTTAAAAAGTAATAAATGTTCATTGTGACAAATTTAAAAAGTGTTGTATAAAAAAACAAAAATCTCTCAATGAATTTCTTAATTTCGAATGTTGATCGAAAGAACTGAAACCTTTAATTTACTTAAAATGTTCCTACAGTAAGTACATTGATAGGAAAAAAATGAGCCACTGATATTTCTTAATCTTTGAATGCTTTTGTAAGACCGTTTTATGTTCTCTATTACTTTTCTACTGCTTCAAGTAGCAGCTTAAAACAACAGTATCTGTGGGTCAGGGATCCAGGCACAACTTAGCCCAGGGCCTCACAAGGCTGCAATCAAGATGTTGGCCAGGCTGCATTTTCATCTGGAGGCTTGACTGGTGACAAATTTGCTTCCAGGCTCATCGGGGTGTTGGCAGCATTCACTTCCTTAAGTTGTAGGTCTGAGGGCCCCATCATTTCGTTGGTCATTGGCTAGAGGCCACGCACAAGTACTAGAGACCACACTACTAGTTCCCTGCTATTTGGCCCTCTTCATGGGCATTCATATGGTTCTTTGCTTCCTCAAGGCCAGGCAGGGGAGCCTTTTGCTCCAGTATGCCAAGCTAGAGTTATATAGCATACTGTAATCACAAGAGTGGTGACATCTCATCACTTTTATTGTACCTTATTGGTCTGTACTCAGGGAGAAGGGATCCCAAAAAGGCATAGACACCAGAAGGGAGAGATTATTGAGGTGTCATGTTAGGGTTTGAGCTCTCATTTCCTCATCTAAATCGGAAGTAATAATACTTGTCTTAAGGAAGACTGTAAATGTTCTAACAGGAAACAACTTGGACATCTTCCATCTCAACCATTTATTTTATATACATGGAATTGAGGCTCTGAAAGAGTAATTGACTTGCCTAGATTTGGTGGAAGAGTTCAGAATCATTTACTCCCATGTCAGCAAACTTTCTACACACTGTGAGGCCTATGAAGAAAATTAGTTTATTTTATGATACTGTCACTTTAAACGTAAGCAAAATAAAATATACATGTATTTATTGGTGGGCAGGGCAGAAGGCAGGTGCAGGCATTATAATGTCCTATGTAAGTTGTCAAGTATGGCAACCACCATGTGCATTTTGTTTAATGAATGTGCTCAGGTACAAGAGCCAGAGAGTGAAAGAGAATTACTTAAATTTAGAAGGAGGCTAGCACATACATTATTTTAGTTACCCAACTACTCCATAAAGTATAAATTATTATTCTACGGGTTAAAAAAAAAAACAGGTTCAGTGAAGTTAACTGAATTATTCTGGGTACTGGCAACAATTAAGTTGCAATGAACGAATCAAAGCCAAATAAATTGCTCCCTCTTGGCCCCATCCCATTTCTCCATCACTAATTTATATCATTAATTCATAATTCTGTGAAATTCTTCGTGGCCTATACAGCCCTTTTTCATTTTGCTTGTTTAAGGAGCTCGTAATAACAGATTGTGAAATATTCTAACGCTTTTAGAAGCCTGTTAAGTATCTCCTGACTTTAGTCATGTTGCCATAGCCTAGAGAACCTACTTCATAAATGATTTCTTGTCTGCACATTAGGTAACTGTGAAATTCTTTACAAGTTCAATACATTAATGAACCACAAATAGGCTTTAAAATTTTTTGAATCTCAGTTCCTATTCTTGATCTCACTTATTTTCGGGAAACACTTCTCATTTAAAGCACACTTAGCTACTAAAAGAATTCACAAAGAGATTTCAAGTATGAATGTTCTCACAGTTGAATGTTTACAGAATATTTTTCCTCTTTTGATCGTCTTCCGGGACAACACAACTTCCTGGAGATGAAGGATTTTTTTTTCCCTACGTAGTGAGTGCATTCCTCTAACATATCTTTGGCATTAACTCCCCAAATCTTTGAACTCAACCTTTACTTCTCGGACACCCTAACCTGCTAGTTTACAGGAAGGATTAACCGAGACCCACCGCCGTGCGAAATCATTCAAGGTCACTGGGCAGGTGCGCTGACAGGCCCATTTCCTTTTCTGTCCTCTCTATCTCCCCACTCTTGGGGTACACCCTGGCTGACTGAGACCTGGCGGGAGAGCCCTGGTAGTCCTTGGGTGGCGGGGCTTGGAACCGCGCCTCTGGAAGGTTGCTGAGTCGCAGGCCGTGGGGGCGGCCTGAGGGAAGCCGGGGCGGAGCCGGCGGCGTCCGGCGGGCCGGGCTACGCCTCCTAGGGCCGCTTCGCCGCGCTAGTTGGCGGAAGCTGCGCTCTGCCGAGCAGGAGACTCTCTGCTCTAGGCTCCGCGGCGGTGCCGCGGAGCTTGCGCCCGCTGGCCAACTGACTGGCTTCCCGCCGCAGGAGAGGCGCGCGGCGCCCCCAGGCCATGCAGCGCTTAGCCATGGACCTGCGGATGCTCTCCCGGGAGCTCTCCCTCTACCTAGAGCACCAAGTCCAGGTTGGGTTCTTCGGTTCGGGAGTGGGCTTATCCCTGATCCTGGGCTTCAGCGTCGCTTATGCTTGCTACTACCTGAGCAGCATTGCCAAGGTGAGCCGGAGGGGTGGCGCAGGCGCCAAGGCGCAGGTCCACTGGCGGCTTTGCTCAGAGTAACAGCATCGGACGTAGCAGGAGACTTGCCGCTGGCAGGGGCGGGTGGCTGGGGCCAGCCTGGGGGCAAGCATTCTGCTCCCGAGTTGTTGCCCTTTCCGGGGCATCTGCTGGACGCCCTTGGAGCGCGTGCGGTAAAGCCGCCCACCCCGACTGCCCGCCTGCCTGTGGGTCCTGCCGGGGTCCGCGGACCGCAGCCTGTACCCTCTGACCTCCGCGCGCGCGGCGCCGCCCTGTCACCGTTCGCTACCCCGGTAGAGCTGCTCGGCAATGCTGTAGCACATTTGAGAATAACTCCCGTTTTTCAACTTTCGCCTTTTCCTCGATAAACCACTTAAAGAAGTCTGTTGTGACCGAATTATTTGTGTCAGGCTTCCAGAAGGAGATGTAATCCGAGGGATTGCGCGCGCCAGGGACAAGTCTGCTCGTTTCTGGTTCGGTTGGCAGAAACTTTCCTCTGTTCTGGATCTTTCACTGATACTGGCTTTCCCCACAGAAGCCCCAGTTAGTGACGGGGGGTGAGAGCTTCAGCCGCTTCCTTCAGGACCACTGTCCCGTCGTGACAGAAACGTACTACCCGACTGTCTGGTGCTGGGAAAGCCGAGGGCAGACACTGCTGAGACCTTTCATCACTTCCAAGCCCCCGGTGCAGTACAGGAAGTAAGTAAATTTCCTTTTTCAGTCATTTCTTCAAAATCACAGTTTTTTGCATACTCCCAGTTCTGGGTAATAAAACCTCTCTTTGGTTTAGTAAGTATATAGAAAACAAAAAGGAGATGAAAATGGAACGTATACCCGCCACCGCACATCCACCAAGCTGCAGGAAAATATTCAAGTATTGCCTTTCACCACTTTTTTTCGGTGCCCTGATGTAAATGGTTTATTTCTAGGATGAAGAAGTGTTTGGGGGTTACTCTTTTCCAATTTGTCATACATCTGACCCTGAGGTCCTAGATCCTTTGGTAATATTTACCAATTCATTGATGTTGGGGATGTGGGTGGGGGAGAGAAGGATTAATTAATTTGGATTTCGTGCAATAGACCCCTCTGTTAAAGGGCTTTGTATTGATAAGCAAATGGCTTCTTGATGATAAAGTTCTAGAGGTGTTAAAGATATGGCCCAGCATATATCAATAACCAGGAAATTAAAATGGTGCCTGTTACTAATTTTCCTGAGTCATCTAGGCTTTCTGGAGTTCCTTTTGTTGCCTAGAACTTGTACCAATTGTATGGGGAAATTCTGTATGTTTAAGAAGCAAATTTTGTAATGTACACTGTAGGAGACTGCATTATTGAGTCAAGGAGCAAGAACAGTGATCAGATCAGCATTTTACTTATTCATAATTCCCTGATGAATTATTTGGGCGACCTCAATCAAATAGGGGTTAAATGCTGGGTATTTTAGAGAAATGAAGAAATGGTTAAGATAAATACTTGAACTACTTTGAAGTTCGTTTTTATAAATTACGTTTTACAGGCGTTGCTGGAAAGACTATGGTACTAATTTCGTAACATTCTTGTTAAAGAAAGTGACGTGTGTGTTAGTGCTAAAAGAAGTTATTTTGAGATGACCAAATAATATATATTTATAGAATTAAGACACTAATATTAAGACACAACTAGAAACACTTAATGAGTATGTCTTTTGAATTATTTCTTTTAGTGAACTTATTAAAACTTCAGATGGAGGACAGATTTTATTGGACTGGTTTGATAATGATAACAGTAAGAGCTATATGGATGCCAGCACCAGACCGACTATCTTATTGTTGCCAGGCCTCACTGGAACAAGCAAGGAATCGTATATTCTTCATATGATTCATCTTAGTGAAGAATTGGGATACAGGTACCAGTGAAAGATTTTTTCTATTTTTCACTTAATTAATTCTAAATGAAGCAAAAATATATTTACGTGTTTATTTCAGAAATACTTGTAATTTCTTGCGTGGATTAAGTAATCCCTTAAAATATTTTTTTTCCTCTGCTTCTTCCTTTCTCTTTTTTTTTTTTTTTTTAAGAAGATGCATAACTTAATCATTTTATGGGAAGTAGCACTTAGCATAGCAGGCACTCAGCAGATTTTGGTTGAATGAATGAATGAAATGAAATCACTTAAGAATTGACAGAGGACCCAGGTCTGAGAAGCAGTAGGCCCCACTGAAGGGAGTGCTATGCAGAATAGCAATTACAAACTTCTGAGAGAATACACAGTGGCTCTCAAATCACAATCTATATCTGAGCCCTAGATCCACTTACCTCATTTCATTGGCTCAAATCCCAAGTGTAAAACATATTCAGAATCAGCTTGTAAGTATCTTTATTTTTCCAAAGGTGATCCGTGCCATTTCTCTCAGCCTGAGTTTGTAGGTGCACATGGCTAGCATCCACTTGAGGGACCCTAGTTACACCATTTACCCCATTTTTGAGTAACCATTTTTTAAATCAGTAGATACAATTTAATTTTTTGCAAGTGATTTAGCAACTTTAAGTTTCCGTTCAGTTCTAAAATCTTAAAGCAGAATCACTGTGAAAGCTACTGCTTTTTTGTGCTTCGGTCTTTTTTAGCTGATGGTAATTATTGTAATGAAACACTCTGAGTTGCATTTAAAGTAGAATTGTATCTTTTGATAAAGGTGAAATACTTGTGTGAAAACTGAGATTGAGTTTATGTTAATAAAAACATTTTGATATAAAGGGGGAAATGCCCTAAGAGCTAATTCAATTTTGACTAGTTAACTGTGATCTTTTGCTAATAAAGCCTATTTTGTATATGAAGTGACAGTCTTTCAGAAGCTTTGGTATGGTGTTCCAGAGTTATAGTTCCAGTGAAACTTGCACTAATAGCAGAAATTCATCATTATTCCATGTTTAAGCACCATCCAGTTAGATGTGAGGCTTGATTACAATTTTTTGCTAAAATTTAGTCACGCTCAAAAAGTACAGATCATAAAGCCTTTTGTACGTATTTAAATTGCTGATTCTCTACTTGGCCTGAGCTTGTCTCCCAAGACTTAGAAAGTGCTTTTAAAAACAATGTAGTTCGAACTCAGGAATTGACTCATAAGCCCTGGAGTTGCCAGAGTGCATGGCTTTCTTTCATCATTTATGAAAGTTTCCAAATTTTATTACCATGCTATCATTACACTATGCTTTAAAGCTGTTGGAAGGTTCTAGCTTCCCTAAGGATTAAAATCTCTTCTATTGATTCAGAACTTTTATTGAGAATGTATGACATAAGGAATTCTTTGCACTAGGTACTATGAGGAGATACAAAGCGTTCTGAGAAGTTGTCCTTACCTCAAATAGCCTATGAGAGGAGAAGATTGGACAAGGTCACCATCGCTGCTTGAAGACGCAGCTATTTGGGTTTAGGGAACTGAATGAGACTCAGCTTGAAGGTAGAAGAATGCATAAATAAGCAACGATCAATAAACTTTCAATGGGCTTTGGGTCAATCCTCATGTATTTTTAACTGCAAAGAATCTCTGAATCTAGGTAGGACAGAGTGTATCAGTTAGCCTTTGCTCTATAAAAAACTACCCCAAAACTTAGCGGCTAAAACCAACAACCATTCTGCTTACAAATCTGTGGGTCAGCATTTTGGGATGAGCTCAGCTGAGTAGTTCTTCTGGTCTTGGCTGAAATCATTTGTGCATTTGTGGTCAGCAGCAAGGACAACTTTGTGCTTGAGAGCCCTCAGCAAGAATGACTCGTCTCAGCTACACATGGCCTCTAGTCTACCATCAGGCTCTCCTAAGTTTGTTCATTTGGTGGCAAAGGATTCCAAGAGTACAAAAGCCAGAGCTGCAAGGCTTTTTGAGGCCCAAGCTGAGAACTCTAACAATGTTGCTTCTGCTGCATTCTAATCAAAGCAAGTCACATGGTCGCTCAGAGTTAGAATTTCAAGAGAAATAGACCCTGCCTCCTGATAGGAACTGCTACAAAATACTCTTGCAATCTACCAGAGATAGCCAGGTGGTTTCATAGACCAAGGAAGTAAAAAGTGGATCTGGAGGCTAGCTCAGATCCTTAGATAGCAAAACAGATCTAAGTCATTGATACTGTAGCATGGGCTCTAGTAGGTAACAAAGCTTATGGAAGGTTGTGTAATATGGAGCAATGTGCATGAGCTTTAGAGCAAGGCCTGGGTAAATGTTGGAACTGCCTCTTATTGAGTGACCCTAGGAAATTAATTTTTAATGTCCCCAATCACAATTTCTCACTACAGAGAGTTTAAGTAAATTTGAATACATAAAGTACTAGGTTTAGTGCCCTGAACAAAGTGTGTCTTTAGAAATGTTCGTGTCTTCCAAGATCTTCTATTTGCTGATCAAAGTAGGACTTTTTTTTTTATAATTTAAAGAGCAAGTGCAAGCAAACCTACCTCTTGGAACTATAAATATCTAGTTTCTTTGCAGGAATCCTTGGATATTATGTCTCCTACAATAGATTTTCATAGGTAGTATGAACACCCCAATATCGGGGGGTACACTTGCCTTTGGACCCCAGTTACTAGCTTGTGTAAAGGTTGAGTGTATAGGGAGGGTCATTAATTCTGTCAGGTTACCAGGGAGATGTTCATGCTTTATTGGTGAGATACAGTTTAGACATTAGAAAGAACCTAGCTCCTGGCATATGGACAAATGAAACTTGTTAAATGTTTTCCTATACCTGAAAACTAACAAAGACACAAAACTTTTCTGTTAGGTCTACTAATTTAAAATTAATAATGGGTGAGATGGAAACTAAGCTAAAGTTTAAGATAATTGTGAGCAAAAGTTTTATAAAGAAATCAAAGGTAAATAGAACTGAATGGGGAAATACTTGGTCTGCCTGCACGTTGTACATCTTCATTGGCAGAGTGCCATATGTACTCCCTGAACAAATTTGCCTCTGGGACAAGAAGAGAATTGCTGAGCCAGAAAGTCCCAGTCATTCTTCCAAATTTTATCAATTAGATAAGTCCTCCGTCTCCTGGAGAGCAAGTAAAGTGAGAAAGACCAGGAGGTCAGGAGTATGTTAACAGAGAAGCCCTCATAGAAACCAGAGGACTGAAGAAAAAGTTCTCTCTAATAAGTTACACCCATTTGATTGATAAAGTAGTTAGAAATCTTATCCATTCATTCAAGATTTCTTTTTTTAAAAAAATCTCTATTCAATAATACATCCTAATAAATATTGTTTTGTGCATCTGAATAATATTGTTTTCTTAAATCTTTTTCCCATTCTCTGAAATAATTTCCAGCACTCCAACTAAAAACAAGGAGAAATGCAGTAACTCTGAGAATATCTAAATCATCTTTGACCTCTTTAATTGAGAGCCTTCATCTACTATTTTCTTCTACCCCCAACTAATAATAAAAGAGTGACCCATCCAGAATTATGTAATAATAAGTTCATTGAAATCTAGATCAGTCATTAAGTATTTTGGTATTGTAAAGTACAGTATCAGAATGTATATTCCCAAAGAGCATGCAGTCTTGTTGAAGTGACTAAGAGTATGCATTAGTAGGGAAGAAAGGCATTAGAGAGCACCAGGATTGACTGCAAATGACAGAAAACTCAAAGTAACAGTGACTTACAGATACAAGTTTATTTCTCATGTGAAAATCCGAGAAAGTGGACTGGAGCTTATATGATGTTCTATAGTGTCAGGAAACTAAGTTTCTTATGTTGCTTTATAACCGATGGCTGCTTCAGTTCCAGCTATCACATCTGCATTTCAACACCCAAGAAGGAGAAAAACAGAATAGAGAATGCACCAACATCCTTTACGGATGCTTTTCTGTAACTGCACACCACTTTTACTTATATCACTTTGACCTGCTGTTTCTTAGCTTTAAGGGAAGTTTGAAAGCACAGTCCTTTTCTTAGGCAGCCATGTACCCAACTGCAATTGAAGGATTTTGTTACTGAGGAAAAAGGGGACGATAGATATTGTGAGAAAACTGGCAGCCCCTAGTGCTGAGTGATCAGAGTGTTACAAATGCCAGGATTCTGGAATATCAGAAAAAAACAAGTGAGGTATTTTATGAAGGGAAGGAGTAAATCACCAGTGTCAGTTCCAACTGAAAGGGCAAGGAGAACAAGGATAGATAAAGCAAAATTTGAGAAGATTCAGTGTAGCGATGAGGAATGAAGCCCAACTTACTGCTGGAAGTTAAGATGACTTCAGGAGACAAGAGCAAGAGTGGATCACACACTTGACTTTTAACTTTCCTTTCCTTTATATTTCTTTACTTTCCAATTTGGAGTTTGAGCCTGTGTAGTTTTGACTTTGAGGAAATAGCACCAGTGGATACTAAGCTTTTGATGAAGTTTAGCTACTTTCCCTGCAGCATTAGAAGTGCATTGGCGGGTCATCTATAAACTCTTCCTGAGGGAGGAAGGAAAGCAAGGTGGTGAAAGGAAGGAAAATGAGGTGGTGAAACAGAAGGGCGAGTTCTGACTATTCTCAAATCTAAAAGCAGTATCTTAGATACAGAGTCATTTTAAATTAACATCAGAACATTTTTACCTAAAAATATTTTTATCGTTTTTCGTTGTTAAAATAATTTGGTTTTTAATATTTTGAGAATGAGTCAGTTAATGATTATTCATGAGACTGGCAAGATGAAATAATACATATTAGAAAGCACTGCATGAAGATATTTCTGGAAAAGAGTTGTGGAGGATACGGGTAATTGGTCCCATTCTCTAGGGACTTAATATCTACCTAATTGTTAGATATTCCACTATAAAATGATACCTCAATTAATAGACTTTCAGGGACAAAGCTCTTTTTATCAGAACTGGCATACACTCAAAGAGTACTCTGTTCAGTGCACTCATCTACTTCGGAAAAAGAGACTTTACTATTACTAGCTTAGCTAGCAAGGGGAGCAAAGTGAAGTAGTTAAGTGGATTCTTGAGTCAGATATCCTGGATTCAGATCTCAGCTTTGTCACACACTACCTGCATATTCATGGACAAATCATTTAATCTATACCTAAATTTTCTTATCTATAAAGATACCTATACCCCATACAGTTGCAAGGATTACATGTATAAATATGAAGAGCATTGTCTAGAACTAGGCCCATAAAGATTATTTTAAAAGTTTTAGCCTTAAAACATAAAGGAGTAAATCAGGCCATTGTCTAGTTTAAAGAGGAGCCTCACTCTTTTAATTTGGTCAGATGGAAATTGAGGTAACTGCACACCACTTTTGCCTAGGTCCTATTATTAGGCCAGAAACCATCCCAGGAGAGCCTAGCAATAGTAGTGTGCCTAGGTAGGCAGTGAGTGGTACAGGGAGAAGGAAGGTAATGCTTTGCTACAATGGAGTGGCTGCTGGAATCTGGAACACATATATGTCTCTGACTTGGTTTTAGGTAATGAAGTTTGCAGCAGTGACCTATGACACTGGTATGATTCTTGTTAGTTCAGAGCACTATGAATGGAGAGTACTTTTGTTATTAGGTTTTCTGCAGTCTAATTCAACTAGGTCTTTAGTTGACAATCTACAAAAATACCAAAGAGATCCAGCTAGAATTCAAATGACTAAGGTAAAATATAAGAACAATGGAAAGGAACTGAGTAAATGTTGGGGGAAATGAGAGAGCTAATAGGAAAAATGTTAGCGATAATGGGGAAAAAAGATTCCAATAAAATGTTATGAGATCGCTGAAAGAGAACACCTGATGCTAAGATTTTCACCTGTCTTGCATTAAGGATAACTTTGACTCTTCTAGTTGTGGCCACTGGTTTTGAAATATTATGCCTAAAAAATGAAATGTATTAATTAAATATGAACTTGTTGGTCTTTAAAAAAAAATCGTAGGGCTACTTAGAGCTTCTGAGCACCAAGAGATAACCAGCGTTGCCATTTTAGTTTGCTGTAATTAAATTTCACTTTGTTGAGTGCTTGCCACATGATAGGCCCTATATGAGGTGCTATACATATGTTATCTTATTTAATATGTAATTCCAAAATACATATTATTATCCCTATTTTACCAGCTAAAAACAGAATTATAGTGTTAGTAATTTCACCAAAATTAGACAGTATGTGACAGGGTTAAGATTCATCTATGAAACCTTGCTACAAATAAAAGTATGATTTCTGTTGGGTTCTTTGAAATGTTGATCATTCTTGAAAACTCTTCTTTATGACTTTTTTACACCCTTGGATGTCTCAGGCTCTTAGCTTGCCAAAAACTAGCTCCTCGAATCCCATGATTTTTGTCTACAGGGATAATGTAGACCTGTAATATCGTAGGACTCAGTTTTATCGGGGAGATTCAAGATATAACAGGAAAACAAGTCATGTTTCTTACTAAGGGAATAGATTTTGTAGGGAAAGAGTCAAAAAAAAGAGAACACAGTTCTTGAATTATGAATTAGCTTTCACCGTTCTCCAGTACCATGTAATAATCGGGAGTTAGGGACATAATACAGTCAGTAATATATTTTATTAATTATTGCATTTTATTTCTGATGCTTCACATTCTAGAAAAAGGTACACGAATTGTGTTAATCTGTTTTAAGACCTTTATGATCTCAGTAAGGTTGAAAATGCTCAGGTATTACCATTTTTTAAAAAGAATATATACTATGTTGTTGGATATAATGTTATATAAAAGTAAATTAGGTTAAGATAGTTGATTGTGTTATTCAGACTGTTTACATCTTTACTAACATCTTTTGTCTCGTTGGTAGAAGGATGTTAAAATCAACTATGATTATGGATTTTTTATTTCTCCATTTAATTCTGTCAACTTTTGCTTCATATATTTGGAAGCTTTCTTATTAGTCACATAAACAGTTATGACCATTAGTCTTCCTATGAATTAAACTCTTTTACCATTATAAAATGTCCTTCTTTATCTTTGATAGTGACATCTTCTTGTAGTCACTCCAGCCTTCTTACGTTTGCTATTTTACATGATACATCTTTCTTTATAATTTATCTTTCAGAGTATCTATGTCTTTACATTTAAAGTGTGTTGCTTGTAAATGGCATACAGTTGGGTCTTTCTTTTTTATCCAGTCTGACAATCTTTGCCTTTTAATTGGAGATTTTAGTCCATTTACATTTAACGTAATTATTACTATGATGGGTATAAGATTTACCATTTTATTATTTTTCTTTTTTTGTTGTTGTTCCTCTGTGCTCCCCACTATTTTTTTTTTCTTTTTAGGTCTATGAGTTTGTGTATTTTTATCAAATTTGGAAAATTTTTGCCATTATTTCTTCAAGTATTTTTCTGCTCCATTCTCTCTCTCTTCTCCTGGGATTACAATTTTGTGTATGTTGGATCTTAGGATATTGTCCTACAAATCATTGAAGTTCTATTCTTTTTTTCAATCATTTTTTTCTCTCTCATCTTTAGATTGGATCTGTAGTTTGCAAATCCAGTGAATTTTTTATTTCAGGTATTGTATTTTTCTGGCCTACAATTTTAATTTTTAAATAGGTTTTATTCCTCTGTTGTGCTTTACTATTTTTTTAATCCATTATGAGCTTATTTTCCTTTATGTACTGGAGAGCATAGTTATAATAGCTGTTTTAAATCCTCATCTATTAATTTTTTTCATCCATTAATTCTGACATCTAGATCATCTCTGCATCAGTTACATTGATATTCTTATCTCTTGAGTATGGATCACGTGTTCCTGTTTTTCTGCGGTCTAGTAATTTGTGTTCTGGACAATTTGAATGATCCATTGTAGAGACTCTAGGTCCTGTCATATTTTTGCAAAGAGTACTGATGTTTGTTTGTTTGTTTGTTTGTTTTACCAGATAACTTGGCTAAACTCAAACTTCAAGGTTTGTTTCTTCTGTGGTAGACAGCAGCTGAAATCTCTGTTCAGTTTTTTATCCTTAATTGGACGGCTTAGAGTCTGTGTCACATATGTATAGATGGAGGGTCAGGCAGAGCTTTCGGCCCAATTTTTATCAAGAATTAAGGAATCTCAAAAAAAATGTTTTTTAAGTAAAATAGTTAAAAAATAAAAGGAACAACAACAAAAAGAATTAAGGAGTCTCCCTCTGTGTTTCTCTCTTTTCTGAGATTTCCCCCTTTTTTTTCTAATGGCTATAGTTGTACTGAACCCTGTTTTCTGGTTTTTCCAAGACCATGAGACTGAGCATTTCTATTTGACTTTTACCCCCGTTGAGTAATGCTAACCGGTTCCTCCATGCAGGCAAAAAGCTGTTGTAACAGGAAACTTGCCCAGTGCCATTTTCTTCTTTTAAGTGTCAACTCACATTCAGTTTCTGCCTGCTTTTGGTTGTCCGCCGTTACCTTTAGAATTTGTCAAGAGTTTATAGTTATTATTACATGGAAGAATTGGCCCAATAAGATCTACTCTGACATTTCTGGAAGTAGAACCTCTTTGCCTTTTTTTCTTAAGTTGGCATTCCGAACTCTACACCTATTTTGGTCCTAACCTATTTTTCCATTCTTATTTTTTATCATTACCCTCTATGTTGCATGTTTCAGCTAAGATGATCTAGTTTTTCATCCCTTAGAAAGTTTTATATATACCTACCTTATTTCTTCCTCACATTGCTCCCTTCAACCCATGTTATATCCTACACTTTCTTCTGCTGAAATCTTTACCATTTTTCAAATCTCAGCATGAGATCTGTCTGCCTTTACCATGAATCATTTCCTAATCAACTTTGCCCATCTTGACCTCATAAAGCTTTATTATCTATATCATTCATTGGACATTGAATCATATTCTGCCTTGTGATATCACTTTTGTTGTAGTCACTCAACTGAAAATATGGTGCATTTCTTTTCAACCTAACTAGATTATACTCTCCTTGAGGCCAGGAACCTTACATTTTTATTTCATTTTTCTCCTACAAGCTCTAATTAAATCTTGAAATTAGCTCAGTAAATTTTTGAATGAATGAGTCGTTCGATTATTAATATTCACGTAAAGTGCTTAGGACATGATCTGGCATCTAACAAGCACTAATAAATGTTATCTGTTGTTTTTGTTATTATTATTATTATCTGAAATTAGTGTAGTGATCTCTGAATGTTCCTCTCACTCCACCCTTTGCTGATTATTATTTCTATCCTTAGACTCAAAGACTTGTGAATCTTAGAACTGAAAAATATTTAAAGTCATCGATAAAATCTCTTTATTCTGGTAGATTACTAGGCTTGAGCAGATTCAAGTCTCTCTGGTCCATCTCATTGTAATAGTGGTTCTCAAACGGGAGTCTGTAGGTAGCCCCCACTGCAAAGAATTCTTTGATCCAAATGTTCATACTGCTAAAGGTTAAGAAATCTTGTTCTGTAAGTACGTCTCTGCCTTTTATGTAACATTCGTTAAAGGTGACTGCTTCCCTGGTGTTCCATCATCACAGGAAGTTCTTAATACCAGATTTATTCTTTATTTGTTATTTCTTCTCTTTATATTTTCCCTGTTTTGAGGAGAAAGTTTAAATAGTTAAAATATGCAGGAAAAATAAATTTTGCAGAATAACATGTACATACTCTTTAAAGTTGTTTGGGAAAAATTGTAAAAATTATTTGGAGAGCTGTTACAAAGTTAGCAGAGGCTTATCAAGCACCTTGGAAATAGTAGTTGTTTCTGTTAAACAAAAATTTTAACTTTCCATGGTTGAAAGTCTTTTTAAAAGAAAGGGTTTATTAGGCCATTTCTAGCAAAAAAAAAAAAAAAATAGAAGAAGGAGGAGACGGAGAAGGAAGAAAGAAGGAAGAGAAAGAAGGAAGGCCCTGGGGCATAGAGTCCAAAGCACCAGCAGCATGGTTAGGTAGAAAAGACAAACATGTCTGTGGTCCCTGAGTTTTGCAAGCATTTTATAAATCAAGTAGGGCAAGAAATACATAAGCCATTCTGAAAGGATTTACATTAGCTATAGATAAAGGGGATGGGCGATGGCAAAATGGGTCTAGTTATGGGATAGGCACAGCAGAGTCCATAAAGCTCATGTGTAAACAAGAAGCAGAGACTCCTGGAGTTCGACCGCACACTTGACTATTCTCTCTTTTTAGATAACATTGGAAATAGTCACCTGGACGTGAATTTAATAATTCTAACATGTACTAAGGAGTGTGAGCAGTCTTTTGTTGGTTTTGCCCTGCAATTGTTAATCGAGTAGCCCCTTTGTGTCTCTTCCTTCTACCCCTTGGCTATTCTAATTTTAATTTAGTACATTTCAGAATTTTTTTCTTTTCATTTCGCAACCGGCTCTTTTAGCTTTATGTGTAAAGGGTTCCCTTATGACTGCCAGGGCAGAAAAGGGGTTAAATAAAAGAAGAAGCTAACTGCTTGTCACCAACTGGATTGGAATCGAGGGACAGAATAGCAGCTCTCATTCTGCCTTCCTCTACAGCTGCTTTCTTTGATCGTTCATTCTTCCTTATCTCTCTGCCCCATTTCCAAGACTAGAAGTATATACAATGATGACTGCTACTGACTCAACTTGTCAGGAACAAAGGCCCATGGAGACATCAGTACAACTCTTCCTCTAGCAATAGATACTAGAGCTGTGATCCACTTTACAAAGTTGCCTGAAGAAAAGTGCAGATATTCCAGTCTGCAGTTTGGAAGAAAATCCCAGATGTATAGGCTGCTTTTTCATGAGTTTGCGGATCACCTTTTTCTTTGCCCTCACTAGTTCTGTTCTTTCACTGGCAGTCACATGGTGATATCTTGCCCCAGAAGCCATTTTTATCCTTATGGAGTGTTTGTACTCTAAAAGTGGTTCTGTTCTGAATGACTAGGACCTTCAAGGTTCAGGATCACAATTAACGTTTGCCCCAATTCCTACGTAACTTAGGTGATTATGCAAGTAAATACAAGTGGCAACTTGAATTTTATTTATATCTAATATGTCTTGCCATTTTTTAGTAAGAAAAGATTAACGACTAACTGACCCTACTCTAACTTTTCTGCATGTTTTTATAGTATATTTAAGATCTTCCTTTGAGTAGTTAATGAAATGTAATATTCCTAGCTTTTTCTCAAGTTAGAATTCTGAGATTTTTAAATATTTCTTTCAGTTAGACCTAATAAAATTCTCCACATGACCTTTCAGATGCAAGAAAGAATTCCTTTTCAGAAATGTATGCTGAATATCACATTGAAATCTAACCCCTCTGAGAAAAGAGACAGAGTTGTTGACTCTTGTTTTGTAAGCCAGTCAGCTTACTGCTGCTTAGAACCTAAGCAATGATGAGCAACACCCTGAAAGAAGGAAATTAGAACCTTAAATAGTCTTGATTGATTGAATAAGTAAATAATCAAAAACAAAATGAATTTTAATCAACATGACTATAGATTCACTAAATCAAAGAGAACCTGTGCAAACACAAATCAGGATTTTGTTTGAGGATGGCAAAAAATACGTATCTGGGGTTATGGCTGATTGAAAGTTCAGTGAGAGTTAAATATTTTAAATGCAGAATGATTTTTTAAAGCTAGCATGAAGCCCTAACTGTCATTTCTACTAATAGCTAACGGTCATTGTGTATTTACCATGAACTAAGACTGCTTTGAGCCCTTAACGTGTGACTATTGACCCAGGAGAGGCAAACAAGATTATAGAAAACACAGGTAGTCTTTCCTCCCCTAAATCAACTGAACACCCAGCAGTAGCATAGTGGGGGGCCCATCCTACCACCTCAGGTGCTAGGTCCTTGCAGCTCTACCTGTAGTAATGTTTTCACTGCAGATAAAATTCTAGCTTCCGTGTTTGCTGAACCTGGAGGGAACAAGAACTACTTCTTAGGATAGGAATAGATACTTATTAATGTTACAGATAGAATAAGTAGAAGATTTTTTAAATATTTGAAGTAAAAATATTGAGATCTGACTAGTATTTAGAATTGTTTTAATAACATTTATTGGAGGCCTACACATATGCATAGGAAGGTGTAAATATTCTTCTTTTGATTGGAAAATTTAACATCACTTCAATATACAGTTTTCTGATTTGAATCCATTGAATTTAGAGAACTGGAAATTTATTTTAGTGCACTTAGATGAAATTGTCAAGCATTCTCATGTCTTTGGAACAGATTTTAAAAATCTTTTAGTGCTCTAAAAGAGAAAAGAAACAACAACAAAAAAAACCTTTTTTTCATAAGATAATTTTAATATTATATTGTGAGCAAGAATCGTGTGTAAAAATAACAAAAATTGTTTCCTGGTTTTCAGATGTGTGGTTTTTAACAACAGAGGAACGGCGGGGGAAAATCTCTTGGTAAGTAAATTTAAATTGATAACAACTTAATTTTTAAAAGAGTCATTTCTAGTTTTATAATGAAAAGCAAGTTCATTTTTATTCAACTCTTATGTAAACAATACATAAAAATATGTAATATATCTATTTGTATAAAAATTAAGGTTTCTATTTTGTAACTTTTATACTTATTATATTTTAATATCAATAGATATTTATCTGCATCATTTTTAATGCAAAACACATTTTAAAAAACTTATCTAGTACAAAACAAATTAACCGGTAGTGATACAGAGTGGAAATATTGTATATTGGCTTTTCTTTCTCTAACCCCTAATTTTTTTACTAAGATAGAAGTTCTTTCATCTCTTAGAAAATCATCACTCTATCTGAAGTTAAACCTGTGAGTTGGCATGAAAAATATTACACTCACTGAAATTTTCTTGAAGCTTTTCAATTATTAGTCCCCCACCACTTCAACGGGTCTAATGCAGTTCTATCAGAATCGAAAGAAACTTTTTTTTCACTGATAGAGAATGTTATTAAGACTATAAATAAGTCAGTCATATTGAAAATAAAAATTTATAATCGTGTCACTAATGTTGGTACTTTATGAGAACATGGGAGAAAAGAGTTCTTTCTCTTTGCTTTAAAGTGACTTAGGTCCTGAAGGGAATCAAGATCGATATGATTTTAAAAGCTAAAGTTATAAAATATTTACAGTCTTATTCAAGTGCCTCACAATAAATAGTTTGATGTGAAGGTTCACATTTCTTTATTTATCCAGCCCTTTAGGAATCTTGTAGACAGATGGTGGGTACTCTAAAGGGAAGGATTTGAATTTGTCATTGTGGCCCTGGACCAAACAAATAGCTTCCCTACTCTAAAGGGAAGGATTTGAATTTGTCATTGTGGCCCTGGACCAAACAAATAGCTTGTGAGCAGCTCTTGTCTGCTGTGTATCTTTCTAGGTGCTTCAAGGACATAAAGATGTGGAAGACATGGCTTGAGACTCTCAAGAAAATAACATGCTACAAAGTAAACTTCATTGAGTCCCACAAAGTGAGGGACAAAGATATGTTCATTCAGCAAAGCTGTATTGTGTGCCTGTTGAATCAGGCACTGTACAAGGCAGTGGGGTGAAGAGTGTACACATTATTAAACACAACCCTAAGCCTTAACAGCTTTTATTTAAGTTGTAGGAGAGAGTCAGATACATAAAAATATGCACAGTACAGTGCCAAATGTAACTGTGGGAAGATTTACTAAGGCTACAGAGCATAAAGGGTTAGAGTAACCATCTGCTTGGGGAAGTGGAAGAACATTGTGATGGAGATAAATTTGCATTGGATCTTGAGGTTTATGGTATTGAACCAGGAGTGGGGTTAGAGAAATTTTCTCAGCATAAAAAGCAATATATTAAATAGCATGGAATAGCCAGTACTTACTTGTGGAGATATAATGATGATGATAATTTTATTTAATGTTTATTGAGTCCTTAGAATATATCAGTTATGTCTTTTTATAGTAATATTCAGCAAGAGAAACAACCCAATAATTTAGGAAAGCCTAGCCACTATCGTCCCCATTTACCAGATGAAGAAAATGAGGCACAAATAGGTTAAGAATTTGCCCTAGCCAAGAAATTCAGAGCCAGGATTCAGACCCAGGTAGTCTGACTATATGCCAATGTTCTTGATCATTATGCTGTACTCCCCTCTCATTATTCAGGAAGTGACAGGAATTCTTCTAAAAGGATAGGACCAAATTGTGAAGAGTCATATGTAGAATCCCCAAGAACCATAAAACCATTGACATAAACAAAAAACAAAAAACCTTTTCGGCTTTATTGATGTATGATACATGAAATAATTTTATTATGGTCATGTTTTAGAAAGAGAACTTAAGCAGTGTGTATAAAAGAGATGGAGGAGAAGTGGTCTGGAGGCTGGGAGGCCAGTTATTATATATCTATCCAGTGTTTGAAAGGAGATAGGAGGGAGGAAGAAGAGAAAACAAAAATGAGGGGTATTCATGGAGTATAAAGAATATTAACTGTTTTGTGGGAAGCGAAGATGAGGGAATTGAAGTTGACATTTCTAGCTTGGTAGATTGGTAAAAAGAGCTGATATTTGCTGAAATAGGAAATTTAGGAGAATTTATGCGATTTTGGTGTAATAAAAATAAATTCGGTTTTAGATGTGTAGGATGCTTTTAGATCTTCTAGGTGGAAATTTCTAATAAATGGTTAGATGTACTGGACTGGCGCTCAGGAGAAATGTCCAAGCTGCAGAAAGAAACAGATTGTCAATGCACAACTGGAATTGGAACTCAGAGTGGTTGAGATTGCTTAGGGACAATTTGCAGAGCCGAGGGGAGAGGTCTATGGATAGCATCTTAGAACAGAACAAATAGGAGGGAAGAGAGAAAAAGACAAGGAAGAAGCTTGGAAAACCGTCTATCCTCGATATTTAAAGTTAACTGGAAATTTACTTTGAAAGAATGCAGCAATCCAATAACTTTTAGCCATAAACTTCCATTGTATTTTTGAAAAATCTCTAACACTTTGAGTTCTTACGAAGGATTAGTATATAGATTTGATTTTATTTTTTTAATTTAAAAAAATTCACTGAGTTCTCAATAAGGGGGTGAGAGTAGCTTGGTCTTTGAATTCTTTTACAGTGCACTGGATTGAGTTCTGATGAACTAGTACCCCCAGCAGATATCTGTGTTATAAAGGCTAACGTAATCTAATTTAAGGAAGAATAAGAATGTAAAATGACCACAATGTAATTATAATTATATCCTTTTAGAATAACTAATTTTAAAAAATGTAAAGGAGTAAATTAATTATAATTTAATATGTACTTCTTGTACCCTAATGAAACACAAAAATGAGATGGCAATACTAATTATTAGAACTAGCTTTGATATTTAGATCCCTTGATAACCCTTCTTTCTGCCTTAGAGCTGTAAGTGATTACGTTTCAGACTAGAGAACTCTATGTTTATTTATACCTCACCTTGTTCCAGAAAGGATTTAATGTAGCTCAGACTCAGAGTAAGACCTTAAGGTAGGCATAAAAAAGAAAAGATGAATCAGCAAAGATCAAACTGGAAAGAACTGACTCTAACTGAAATGAATCCAAAAGAGCTGGAAAAGATAAAATGGAATTTAGGGTAAGCAGTTCTAGGAGTGGACAAAATGCAAAAGTAAAAGTTTTGCTGAACTACGTTGATTATATACTTAGAATTTATAGGGCTTACTATGGCTCCTGCAAAGCAGAATAAAGTAGAAATTTTCCATCACCAATTAGTCATTGCAGGATTGAGAGAAAGCCTAAAACCTTGCTCACTAGAAAATGCTAAACCTGCACATTGCCCTCCCTGAGGCTGTTAGGAGACACATAGTCCTAATCTCAATAGACTGACTCTCAGATATTCCTGCAGGGTTCTTGGAGTCCTCGGAGTTGATGGTACCTTATCTTGCTCTCTACAGATTGGTTTTCAAGGACAAGAATCCAGAAAGTTATCCACAAACTCCCTAATATTAATAATTACTTTGTGAACTTCCATATTTCCAGTTTAGTTTAGGAATGATCATTTACAGAGAACTCAGCCAAAATTGAGTTTTTTCAAAAGCTGCAGAGGGGTCTCTTCCTTTTGGTTATAAAGTCATACAGACTTATGTGTCCCTAGGCCCAGCAAGAAAACCCTCCTAGCCACTTTGGAAAATAGTCTGGCGACAGGCAGGTACTGGACTTATTGGGGAAATCACTTTGTAAAGTATATAAATATCTAACCACTGTGCTCAATACCTGAAACTGATGTATAATTGAACATCGACTATAATAGAAAAAAAAATTTTTAATTAAAAACAGAAAAGAAAATAGTCTGGCAGTTTTTCAAGAAGTTAAACATTGAGTTACTGTATTATTCAGTAATCCCACTACTAGGTATATACCCCAAAGAAAAGAAATATATGTTTATACATTAACATATGCAAATATTTATAGCAGCATTATTCATAATAACCAAAAGGTAGAAAGAACTCAGATGTCCATCAACAAACAAATGGTAATTAAAATGTAGTATAGCCATATCGCAGAATATTATTCAGCATTAAAAAAGGAATGAAGTACCATTACATGCTACAACATAGATGAACCTTGAAAACATGCTAAGTGAAAGGAGCCAGTCACAAAAGATCACATGTTATATGATACTAGTTGTGTGAAATATTAAGAATAGGCAAATCTATAGAGATTGAAAGAAAGAGTAGTGGTTGCCTAAGGCAAAGAGAAGGAGGATGACTGCTATGGTAGGGATTTTCTTTTGGGGGTGATAAAATGTTTTAAAATTGTAGTTGTGTTTGAACAACTCTGAATACACTAAAAACCATGAATTGCACATTTTAAATGAGTCAGTTTTATAGCATGTGAATCATATCTCATAAACCTGTTTTTAAAAATGCCTTGTTTTGGTACTTTCCAGTTCAAATAAGAGCTGGTTCAGCAGGCAAAGAAGGGCCAACAAGGACAGTGGATGCTGAAGATACTTTAAAGCAGTGCTGCTCCAAGTGTTGTTTATCAACCAACTTCCACTTCTCAAACGACCCAATAACAGTTCCTGACAAGATGAGGGGCTTCAATTAGAATTAGAAACCAACTTCAGTTCCAAGCACACTGTTTAAGTGAGCTGATTTTTCTTTTTTTCTTTTCATAGCAATATTCTCTCAGTGAAAGAAGCAGCATGCTGATTTACATTCTAATGGCAGTTCCTCATCTCATCCTGGACTGGTACTTTGAGTAGCCTGCTTCAGAGAGCCTCTAATCCTAAAACTTCATTTTATAGATGAGGATGCCTCTGGAGAAGTAGAATGGAAGGCCCGAGGTCGTAAAGCTGGTTAGTGGTCTTAGGGCAGGAACTCAAACTGTCCAGTAGAATGTCTTTACCTTTCAGCACCAGTCTTAAGTCAACTTAGGCTGAAAATCTGGGGGTAGAGATAAAGAGAGTTTTCAACCAGAAAGTTCTTGCCTCAACCTCAGATAATGGGTGGTTAATTAAGGACTCAGATCTAGAGAAATCTGCTCTTGTTTTCTACGGAGCTTTTCCACATTAGCTTTTTTTTTTAAATTAGTTTCAAGTATACAGTATATTGGTTAGACATTTATATAGTTCGTAACACAGTTCCCCCCCCCACCCCCCCGCCGCCCAATCGCTCCCTCCTTCCCCTGACCCTCCACCTAGCCAACATATTCATTCTGGTTGCATTCTCTATGCCATGCTCCCTATCCCCATGTCCATCCATCAGCTACTTCTTTAACCCTTCACCCCATTCTCCCAGCCCCCCAAACTCCCCTCCGCTCTCTCCAAATTTTCCATTTATTTGTGAGTCTGTTTTCAATTAGTTTTTTCTTTTTATTCCTTAGATTCCACATATAAGTAAAATCATATAGTGTTTATCTTTCTCTGTCTGACTTAAATACCTTCTAGATCCATCAAAGCAATATCCTTTTCATCCCCTTCCTTTTAGTCTTTGTGTTTTAATTCAAAGTGAGTCTCTTACAGGTGCCATGTAGGGGTCTTGTTTTCCTTTCCATTCATCCACTTTGTCTTTTAGTTGGAGCACTTAATTCTTTTCCATTTGAGGTACTTATTGATAGGAATGTAGCTGTTACCATTCTTTATTCCTGTTTTTGATACATGTTTTTTCTTCTTAAAGAAGTCCCTCCAACATTTCCTATAATACCGGTTTGGTGGTGATAAATTCCTTCAGTTTATTTTTGTCTGGGAAGCTCTTTACTTGTCCTTCAACTCTAAATGATAGCTTTGCTGGATAAATTATTCTTGGTTGTAGATCCTGGGTCTTCATCCTGTCGAATATTTTTTGCCAAGCCCTTCTGTCCTGCTTAGATTCTTTTGAGAAATCACCTGCCAGTCTTATGGTTTTCCCTTATACGTAACTGTTTTTCTCTTGCTGCTTTTAATAGTCTTTCTTTGTATTTAACCTTTGGCATTTTAATTATGATGTGTCTTGGTGTGGGCTTCTTTGGATCCCTAATTTTTGGAATTCTCTGAGCTTCCTGGGGTTTTATGTCCATTTCCTTCTCCAAGTTAGAGTAGTTTTCCATCATTATTTCTTCAAACAGCTGTTTAGCATCTTGATTTTCTTTAGTTATGCCAATCAGATGGATATTTTGACCCTTAATAGTGTCTCATATGCTTCTTAAATTATTTTTATAGTCTTGGCATCTTTACTCTTGCTGTTCTGATTGAGTGTCCTTGGCTTTTCCATCTTCTAGATAGGGCATTTGATCCTTTTCTTTATTCACTTTGTTTATTCCTTTGTTTATTCCATTTAATATACTTCTCATCTCAATGTATTCTTCATTTCAGACTGGTTTCCTTTTATAATTTCCATTTCCATTTTTATGTTTTTTATCTCTTTGTTGAAGTTTTCACTGAACTTAACCAAAAGTTCATTGAGCATCTTTATAACTAGTGTTTTGAACTCTGCATCTGTTAGATTACTTGACTCCATTATATCTGGATC
>NW_011888836.1:6084198-6086526 GCF_000151845.1 Pteropus vampyrus
TCACTGAACTTAACCAAAAGTTCATTGAGCATCTTTATAACTAGTGTTTTGAACTCTGCATCTGTTAGATTACTTGACTCCATTATATCTGGATCTCTGTTCTGTTCTCACATGGTTTTTGCGTCTTTGTCTTCCCATTTTGGGTGCCTTTCCGTGTTCCTAAGTCTCCTGGTCTTATTAGTGTGGATTTGTGAAGTAAGTTTCCAGTGGCACAGTCCTGAGAGGGGTTCAGCTGCAGACCAAATTTAGCCCAAGCCCGTGCCCCTCCGGGGCCACCTGTTAAGATTCAACAAGCAATCCACAGATGCTGTACTTATAGTTGCCTCAAAAGGCCAAACCAGAAACCGAGGCCAGGTGCCTCCACCAGTGTGAGTCTCAGCAAGGAGCACCTGACTTGCCGAGGATAAATCTGGAAGTGGCTAGGGTGGGGCCTGAGTTGGGGGAGGCAGGGTTTCAGGGAATCTTCTGGGCAGAGTGACCTCTGTTATCCAGTTTGATGACATCATAGCTATGGCAGCGCAGTGTCCGCGCACTGGGAGTGGGGAGGGCTCAACAGGGAACAATGGATACTGCTGGCACTTCTGTACCGAGCAAGTCTCGCTTCGGCCCTCACTCCAACAGTGTCTCCCTGTAAGTCCCTGGTGCTCCCTTTGCACAGCCAAATCGGCACAGGTGCTCAGAGTGAGCAGGTCCGTCACCGCAAAAATCTGATCGCAATCGCGACCCCTTTAAGAGACGTCTGCCACTGCCGCAACCTCTGTCTTACTCAGCCACTTGAGACCAGGTAGCCCCACACCCTCGCCCTGTCCTACCTTCTGCCATTTCAGGGTGATTTCTTGGATTTGTCCCTAGTTGTATGGCTTTTTCATCTAGCTCCCAGGCAAGTTTTCCTTGCTTCTGCTCCTTTTTTCCATCAAAACTTTGATTTGGTCACCAGAGCGATTAATAGAGCCTCTATCATCTACACCATTTTGGTTGCCTACTTCCACGTTAGCTTTTTCAAGGAAGCTAATGGAGCAGGAGGGATATAGGGCTCTTTCCCCTCAAGAGCTCTTTTTTCTGGAGGAGACATTCAAAAGGGACTAAGGAGTCCCCGTTATGGCCTGAGAAAGGAGGAGCATGTAGGGCAAGGCCAGCCAGGGCACAATCTAGTTGTCAAACTTGTACCTTTAGGCACTTTCTTTCCCACACCCCAAACCTTCCTGCTGAACACAAGTCTGCCACTTCTAAATGCTCCCAAAATAAACTCTCCCTCCTCCCTCTACCCCCATCAGAACAACCAGGAATGTGGAGCTCAGTAGATGCAGGTATGAATGCACTGTATCCTTTAGAGTTTTCTCTTAACATTGATAAGTCCAGTTCAGTAATATCAACCTTTGTAAGTGGTAGGTACACAAAGGGTTTTATAATTCTCTGTATTTAAACAATTCTCAAATAAAAGAAAGAGCGTTTAACTAAATAATGAAAGAACTTTAGGAATAATAATAATACTTTATTAGTTAGCTACTACTTGTTTAATTGTTAGCTACCACTTGTTGAAGGCTTGATATGTGCCAGGTAATCCAATAAGGCTACCTGACTGACAAGGTCAATTTAAATTTGTTCCTAAACAAAAAAAAATTTTAATGAAATTTACATTTTAAAACAAACGTCTTTTAAACCAGGATAAGAAAATTCTGAGATTAGGGAGAAATCAATTTGCCTACTTTTTGGAATTTGATTAAGAAGGATAAGTTAGATATTGTCCAGAGAAAAATATAAAATATATGCTGTATTCTTTCCCCATCTATTACATGTGAATAATTAAAATTAATTTTATTTCATTATTCTCTCCAGTGCTTCTTTTAAAATTAACCTCTAAAAAAAAAAAAAACAAAACAAAAAAAACTAACCTCTAATAGCCATTAAAAAAATTACTGTTGTTCTCTCTGATCATAGTTGCGGTTGAACAATTTGAACAATCTTGGTTTGTACTTGTTGTCAAAATTATTCTGCCTAACTTATAAAATATTTATGCCCAAACATTTGCTGAAAGGTTATCTATCCTTTAGATTTTCTGCATTTTTTCCAGACTACCTTTCCCATTTTCATCTCACTCTGAAAGGATTTTCACCACCCAGCTGAGTCCTGCCAGG
Source organism: Pteropus vampyrus (assembly GCF_000151845.1). Classification (NCBI taxonomy): domain Eukaryota; kingdom Metazoa; phylum Chordata; class Mammalia; order Chiroptera; family Pteropodidae; genus Pteropus; species Pteropus vampyrus. The sequence continues at coordinate 6,086,334 of NW_011888836.1, forward strand.
TCTTTCATTTTTCTGATTGGGTGTGGCATACTCTACATCTGTTCTGGAAGCATGGAAAAAAGACAAGAATTACTGCAATTGGTTAACAGCTCTTTGCATTTGTAGCCCTAGCAACTGAGAATTAACTAACATTTTTTGTCTAAAAAGCTGCTAGTTATATCTTCAGATCTGAACAAAGTTTCTGCCGGGCCTA
>NW_011888836.1:6086576-6091905 GCF_000151845.1 Pteropus vampyrus
ACCCCCATCAGAACAACCAGGAATGTGGAGCTCAGTAGATGCAGGTATGAATGCACTGTATCCTTTAGAGTTTTCTCTTAACATTGATAAGTCCAGTTCAGTAATATCAACCTTTGTAAGTAGTAGGTACACAAAGGGTTTTATAATTCTCTGTATTTAAACAATTCTCAAATAAAAGAAAGAGCGTTTAACTAAATAATGAAAGAACTTTAGGAATAATAATAATACTTTATTAGTTAGCTACTACTTGTTTAATTGTTAGCTACCACTTGTTGAAGGCTTGATATGTGCCAGGTAATCCAATAAGGCTACCTGACTGACAAGGTCAATTTAAATTTGTTCCTAAACAAAAAAAAAAAAGTTAATGAAATTTACATTTTAAAACAAACGTCTTTTAAACCAGGATAAGAAAATTCTGAGATTAGGGAGAAATCAATTTGCCTACTTTTTGGAATTTGATTAAGAAGGATAAGTTAGATATTGTCCAGAGAAAAATATAAAATATATGCTGTATTCTTTCCCCATCTATTACATGTGAATAATTAAAATTAATTTTATTTCATTATTCTCTCCAGTGCTTCTTTTAAAATTAACCTCTAAAAAAAAAAAAAACAAAACAAAAAAAACTAACCTCTAATAGCCATTAAAAAAATTACTGTTGTTCTCTCTGATCATAGTTGCGGTTGAACAATTTGAACAATCTTGGTTTGTACTTGTTGTCAAAATTATTCTGCCTAACTTATAAAATATTTATGCCCAAACATTTGCTGAAAGGTTATCTATCCTTTAGATTTTCTGCATTTTTTCCAGACTACCTTTCCCATTTTCATCTCACTCTGAAAGGATTTTCACCACCCAGCTGAGTCCTGCCAGGTCTTTCATTTTTCTGATTGGGTGTGGCATACTCTACATCTGTTCTGGAAGCATGGAAAAAAGACAAGAATTACTGCAATTGGTTAACAGCTCTTTGCATTTGTAGCCCTAGCAACTGAGAATTAACTAACATTTTTTGTCTAAAAAGCTGCTAGTTATATCTTCAGATCTGAACAAAGTTTCTGCCGGGCCTACCAATTCAATATACTACAAGCACCTACATATCTTTGGCTATGTGCCTTCTCTGGCTACTGGAGCCTGCTAGACCTGTTCTCAGGGCAGACCAGAAGTACCAAGGAGTTAACATCCTCCAGGGACATTCTTCAACCAATGACTGAGGGGAACTGGTAGATAAATAACCCTGCTCCCTTGACACATGGTTGGGATAATTTTGAGCCATTTCAACAGTCTCCCAAAATGCCCCAGAGGGGGATTTTAATTAATTTTGGGATTGAGTCCCAGTTGCCTACAGCCACAAACTGCATGGTAACATTCTTTGTTGACTCACTTCAACACTCCCCTACTAGCACTTCCTGGTATTACCTTTCAGGTGAACTGCTCACATTCATGCATCCTGGTATCAGAGGCCCTTCTGAGATAATCTGACATACCAAGCCTTTACTATAGTAGAAAACAGGGGCCTCCTGTGCTTCCTGCAGGAGATACTGAGGAGGAAGAAGCTAAAGGGCAGTTTATTGGCTATGAGGATCAAGAAGAGAGAGAAGGCAATGTCACCTACAGTTTTAACTAGGACAATATAGGTGTAATTTATAGAAAAATGGGAAGTTAGGAGAGGCATTGGTAGTTTTCATGGAGAAAAAGGTTTACTTATGAACATTTAGAGTTTGAAATATGATAGAATATTACAGTGACGTTGGCTACTAGAACCTAGAAATTTGGATCTGGAGCTCAAGATGAAGATAAGAGTGATTTAGATTTAGTCATTGCATAGAGGTGGTTTGATGAATCTCTGGAGGTAGGTAAGACCTTCAGGAACTGGATATTGACCAGAGAAGCAGATACAGGCCTAAGACAAAATTTTGGAAAACCACATTTAGGGTTGTGGGAAGAATGACAGGAACTAGGCAGGAAATGGAAAGCAAGCAGCCGAACAGGATAGTGTCATCGCAGAAGCCAAGGGAGCCACTGGCAGGAGGCGTATCATGCTGGAAAGGTTTTAAATTTGCTGAGGTTCAGCAATCCTGCAACTTTGATCCACACCAATATTATCAGTTTCAATCTTAATGTAATCCATCTGGAGAAAAATGTCTAGGGAAAAATAAGTTCTTATGTAGAGAGTACCAGACATTGATACAGATACTAAATACCTCATGGAATCCCAGTGCTTTACAAGAATTAGTTTACGTATTATAAACATATAGTCCAGGCTCTGCTACTTTGCAACCTTTGGCAAATTAATCTTACAGAACCTCAATTCTGTCATGTGTAAATCTGTGGTCCTTCCTGGTGCTGAAATTTTCTGATCTTAATAATTATTCATAGACCATTTTTCTTGTACCCTAACTTTGTGTGTGTTCATATGTGTGTGTGTGCATGTATATGTATATACATGTGCACACATACATCACTTAAAGTCTGCATAACCAAAGTACATTTTGGTGACTTGTTCATAAGTAATTCAGAAATTTTAAAGCTATGCAGTGTGAAAAAACTCACATGTAGTAAAAACGCCAAGTAAGGATGATTTTTTCACCTGAATTCTTGTGACAAATTCTGCAGTCACTATGAGTGAGCATGGTAGTAGGTGTTGTTCTATTTAGATTTTACGTTGAATTCGTGTCACTCAAATGCATTTAATTATTTTTAAATATCTCAGCTTAGTCAGCTGTTCAGGCATTATAGGAGTTATTTAACCTCTCTAAATTCAGTTTCCTTTTTATAAAATAGAAATAAAAATGAGATCTTCCCCAGGGTTTTGTGGACATAAGTTTAATGAATAAATGTTAGGCATTGTAAATAAGGTCAGGTTAACATTTATCTTTTGGAGAGTTCCATATTTGCAGGTCTCGAAAAGATGATAGCAGGCAATAGCTAGTGTTTAGACTTGACTTTAATTGGAGAGATCATTGAAAATTGTAATTTTCTCACTACTCATGAGTGATTGAATGGTGGGTGACACATACCTTTCTATTGTGATCATGGTTGATTGGAATACTACAATCGGGTGTTGCAGATAACTGGTTTCAGTATTTTTATTAAAGTAAAGTTACCAGATTCCTCTCCTTGTTATTAAATGTCTGGTTATTTGATCTCATATGTGCTTTATTCATTCACACATTCTCACAGATGTTCTACAGACAGGACTGCCCTGTCCTCCCAGATCTCAAGTAATTCATCTGTGAAGAGCCTCTGCTAGAAACAAAGTCTATTAATGAAGTTCACATGAAAACAATTTGTTTTAATGCATTATGTATTAAAACATAATCAGCTTTACATATTTTAACATTTTAAGTGTTTGTTTCGTTACCATACAGTTGGGGCTATGTGGATATTATTGTAAAAAAAAATTAATAGATTGGATCAGATATTGCTTTATCTAGAGTGAAAGCAGTGCTAGAAAACCACACTTCTTCACTGGTAAACAGCACTCAGGGTAGAGAAAACAGTCCCCCAGTTAGAAATGAACCACAATTTAAATTTTTTGTGGCATTATTAGAAAGTTTTATTTTGTTTGCTTGATTTTTTTTAAATAAAGAATTACTTTGGCTTTGTTGGGCATGGGGTGCTTTTTTTTTTCTATTAAAAAAAAATGTAATTCTTTGCTTTTTTGTCCTAAATTGACTTTGTTCTTGTTTAGTCAGAGACACATCTGAATAGGGTATTATGTTATCTGTTTAATTTAAGGTATTTGTATTAGTCTTGCCCATTTCTGTCAAGCCTTCTTTGCAGGATCTGTCTTTTTGTTAGTGCCAATTCAAATAGCATTGACTTTAAGTGGCATATATGTGTACTGCAAAGTAGGAATATAATAAATTTTTATTATTCATGTGCAAAGGTTATTTTCTCATACTTATGACTTCTTGCTTCTTTTTATATTTCTGCATTATACAAATCACTAACCTCACAATTTTTCAATTTTGTGCTTTACTTGCCACTGCTTACAGACACCAAGGACTTACAGTTGTGCCAACACTGAAGATTTGGAGACAGTTATTCACCATGTACATAGTCTGTACCCTTCTGCTCCTTTCTTGGCAGCAGGGGTTTCAATGGGAGGGTAAGGTTTTTTTCTTTCTAAAATGTCTGAAAAAAAGTGGTCTTACCAACCACCTCTTTCAGAGGACTATAAGCTACATTTATTTTTAAATAAATGTCCATTTATTTTTAAATAAATGTTTATTTTTATCATATTTTACCACATGATGTTGAATGAATGAAGGAATTAAGTCATGTGAATTTTAATATTTTCCTTGACTACTGGTCTCTGTAATGAAAAGGGTATAAGTACCTCCTTGGGGTACTCGAGTTTTTATGAGCATGAAGGTTTGTCTGAACCTCATGAAGTTGGTTTCCATCACTCAGTGACTGCCATGTCGACCTTCAAATTCCCTGATGTACTACTCCCAGCTGGCCCTATACCTGTGTTCTCCTGGACCACTCAGCATGATTTTTAATTACTCTAGTCATAGAAATAATCACTTATTGCTCTCTCCAACAGAAGAGGCCTTCAAAAACTTTTTCCCCTGGTGGTGGTTTTGTTTTGTTTGTTTGGTTTGGTTTGGTTTTGTTGCTGAGCAAATGGACCTACCCTGGAATGCTCTCCGAAAATCTGAAATTTTGTTAACTCCCTACTCTAGCTGCTATTTTAACCATATAAATGTTATTATAATTTGTGTTGCTTGCAATTACATTGGGGATTTTTTGGAAATTTTATGACATATTTAGGTTAATTTCTACTAATAATGTGTATATTTTTTGTTTTAGTGATACTGAGCTTAATAAATTCCAAAATTTTTATTATTTGGCCATTGCCCAAAACTACTTTTTAAAATCAACAAACATATAAGAGAGAAAATAATATTTTTTCTTAATTTTATAATCGCCTTATCTCTCATTTCAATTTTCAGAACATTTTAGGAGCATATTTACTTGAAAATGAACAGCTTTTACAAATGATAGACTCTGAAAAGTGGATTTTAATCACCGTTTTAAATTCTGATAAAGCAAGGAGAAAAGAATACTTTTCTTACATTAGCATGGAAGGTCTGACTTGACCTACTAAAGGAAGAAATCTGAATCAGTACAGAAAACCTGGGAAGAATCTATGAATTATGCTTAATGGATGCTATTTCGCCTCTTTCCTTTGCCCAATACTGTGAACCTCACAGAACTGGCTGTGAGCTGAACTTTTTTCCTTTAATCTTATAAATTTTTGACTTTTTTAAGTCCAGACCTTACATAAACAGGCCCAGATTCTCTATTCAGACGCTCCCAG
>NW_011888836.1:6091955-6098265 GCF_000151845.1 Pteropus vampyrus
AAATCAACAAACATATAAGAGAGAAAATAATATTTTTTCTTAATTTTATAATCGCCTTATCTCTCATTTCAATTTTCAGAACATTTTAGGAGCATATTTACTTGAAAATGAACAGCTTTTACAAATGATAGACTCTGAAAAGTGGATTTTAATCACCGTTTTAAATTCTGATAAAGCAAGGAGAAAAGAATACTTTTCTTACATTAGCATGGAAGGTCTGACTTGACCTACTAAAGGAAGAAATCTGAATCAGTACAGAAAACCTGGGAAGAATCTATGAATTATGCTTAATGGATGCTATTTCGCCTCTTTCCTTTGCCCAATACTGTGAACCTCACAGAACTGGCTGTGAGCTGAACTTTTTTCCTTTAATCTTATAAATTTTTGACTTTTTTAAGTCCAGACCTTACATAAACAGGCCCAGATTCTCTATTCAGACGCTCCCAGGAAATGCCTATTCATGTCACATTGAAGCCTCAGTGCCTGAAGGCAGAACTTGACCATTAGCCTTTGCAGCTGGTTGAATATTAATGTCTTGTAAATTATTTGAAGGAAGCACCCTTTCTAGTTGCCTAGCACTGTGACAGGTTCCCAAGTTGGTTTACCACTTAGGGATGTGTTTGTTTTACAGCTTGACACATTTTTTCTTTCGGAGTGCAGAAGACAAAGGTCTGTCCAAGATCCTTATATTCAGTGCCCCCCACTCCAACCCCCAGACTGGGGTAATCCCCAAGCCTGTGATACCTGGAGCCAAAAAGGGCCTTTGAACCAGAACTGAGTCTATCTGAGGAACCCATGCTGCTCTAGACTCAGTCAGATTCCAGTCTCCCAATGAACTGTTAACTAGCTTTAAAAAATACATAAAAACTCACAGATATACATAAAAGTAAAGAGAGGAGTATAATGATCTCCCATATATACTCATCACTCAGCTTTAATAATTACCAAATCATGGATAATCATTCCCCATCCCTCCCCACTCTACTTATTTTAAAATAAATCTCAGATATATCATTTTAGTAGGTATATGAATATTTTAGTAGGTATCTCTAAAAGGTAGAGTCTCTTAAAAAATAAAAATAAAAACACCCAATACCATTATCATACCTCAACAAAAGTAATAATTCCTAAATGTTATCAAATATTTAGTGTCACATTTCCCCAATTATAAGTTTGTTTATTGGTTGGCTTGTTTTTATAGTTTGTTTGAGTCAGGAGCCAGATAAATTCCATACATTGGGATTGATAATGCCTTTTAAGTCTTTTAATCCATGGATTTTCTCTCTCTCGATGAAAAGATTTTTTTTTTCTTTTAGTGAAAAAATGGAGTCAAAGTAAAACAACTCTTTTCTGTCAGAGTAAAACAACTCGACAATATTTTGCTCATGAGTAATAACCAAGAAGTATCCCCATCTACCTGAACATAGCTATTCCTGGTCCTTTCTACTTGTGAGAGCTTCAATTTGCCCATTTTACCAGTCTCCCAAAAATCTCCAACCTCCAGCCAAAGAATAGGGCCACCAAAACTAGGATCCTAGAATGAATCCTTTGCAGAAGAGTAAGTATTAATCCTTTAATCCCCAAAGTTTTTGGCACCAGGGAGCGGTGCTCCTATGGAGAATCTATCTAATGCCTGATGATCTGAGGTAGAGCTGAGGCGTTGATGCAAGCGCTGGGGAGTGGCTACAAATACAAATGAAGCTTCCCTGGCTAGCCCACTACTCACCTCTGCTGTACTGCCCTGGGGTTCAGGGCCCCTGCTTTAAATGGCTTAGTGAACTACAGTACTGTATGTATACAAAGAGGAATACAATCATTATGAAGAGTCATTTCCAAAATGAGATCTCTGTCTTTGGTCTAAGACCTCATCACATTCAATCTTCAGGTCATTTAGGTTGGAAAAAAAGAATGAGAATTTTTACCCATTTCTCCTATTTCAGAACCTGGACAATTGAAGAGATAAAGAATGGAAAATACTATAATGAGAAGTAGAATTTAGGATGTCATCTTTATTTTATGACATGTGAAAATTATGTGAAATTCAAGTTTCAGTGTTTGTATATAATGTTTTATAGGAAAATGGCCATGTCCATTTATTTATGTATTGTAGATGACTACAATTACAGAGTTAAGTAGTTGCAACAGAGATTATAGGGCCCCCCAAGCCCAGAACATTTACTATGTTACCCTTTATAGGAAAAGTTTGCCTGAGATATTCCTCACATACTAAATTAAACATTCAACTGGAGGCTGGGGCACAGGAATGTGCAAAATTTTAATCCCCAATGTCATTTTGAAAAAAAAAAAAACCACTCTTACAGTAGAGTTCTCCCATGTTTTACTTCACAGAATGATATGCACATAAGTAATAACTGTGCTTTGTTCTACTCACAATATAGTCAACTGCAAGATAAATAGATCTATGAACATAAGGAACAAATGAAGATAATTGCATGTGTTTGTTTCTAAGATAGAGAATTTAAACACTGGTTTGTGGGGGGATTTTTCCCATAGTTTGTAAAATCCATAGTTAAAAATAGAGTGTCTTGAGGGGTATAACAAATTCATCACTGAGTTTCCTGTTTCTAATTTTAGAATGCTACTTTTAAATTACCTGGGCAAAATTGGGCGGAAAACTCCTTTGAAGGCAGCTGCAACTTTTTCAGTTGGTTGGAATACTTTTGCTTGCTCAGAGTCATTGGAGAAACCACTGAACTGGCTACTTTTTAATTATTACTTGACAACTTGCCTCCAGTCTTCAGTTAATAAGTGAGTCAACTTTAAAACCTGCTGTCTCCAGACTTTTTGTATTATGTACCCCAATAATAAAAATATTCTTTATATTGTAAACATATACGGAAGTAAAAAGACTTTAAGGAAAACTAAAATTATAGATAAAACTTCTAATGTTTGCTTTCTGTACCCCAGTGGGTTATCTTGTACAACCTCTAGAGTATGGGCCCCACTTTGAAGATCATTATTTTATCACTGTTCTAAATTATTCTAAAAGTCTAAAAACATTAGTGTTGAGTGTGTTGAGCAACATTATGAATTATTTCTTTGGATTTTCTATTGCTAATATTATCGGTTCCTAATTCTTCTCTTCTAAGTAATAAATAATATATTAAGTGTTTTCAGTGCTGAATAATATGGTTCCTTAAGCACGTGTTTACGAGCATGGTATGTTTTAGAGGCTTAGAAGAATACAGTTCACTTAGATATTTTCAGCCCTGCCAGTTCTTAACAATATCAAAATACTGTCTTTGCGTTAGTTTTTCTGGAACTATTTGTCTATCCTCTAAACAGTTAAATGGCATGGTAGCAAAAAATATAGAGATCTTTCTGTTTATTTTTTGATGATTGTTACCATGCATTTTTAAGTGAATTGACAAACTTAAATATGAACTCTAAGTAAACAATCAGTTCATCTGTGCATGACTTACTAAAAACCATGGTTATCCTGAAAGTTGGCATTAAGCACTGGATTAAACTTAACCAGTTTTCATTTGTTAAATTATAGATGCTGATTATAAAATATTGCTAAAAATACTGAAGAATCATTGTATCATTAATTACTTGTGGTCACTGGAATGGGGGACAGTAACAAGAAAAGTGAAAAGAGTGATTTGAATTAAAGTATAGGATCTATGACAAAAATGACCAACATTTAAAAAATAAGTATATGAAAATATAAATTCTAATTTTTAGTATAACAATTTTAAAAATAATATCTTCAGAAAATTTATCCAATTGAAAGCTTCTAGCTTAAATAAGGCCCTTTTGGCCAAATTGGTTTAATAGCAGCAGTGTATAGGTCTAATTCATTATAAACTTATGTTTATTATTGTAGAACTGATTTATTTTTCCTCAGTTTAAGAAAAAAGTACTTTATTTTATTTATTTATTTAATTTTTTAGGCGAGGCAACCCTTGGTTGACCTTGCAGATTGCAAGGACCTTGTCAGTTTACAATCTCTTATTTTTTTATTTTTTACACCTAAGCACCTGGTCTTCGTAGGTGGCCTCCCGTCCAAGTACTAACTAGGCCCGACCTTGCTTAGCTTCCAAGACAGGATCAGGCTTGTTCAGGGTAGCATGGCCGTAGACTAAAAAAAGTACTTTAAAAAATATCTTTGGGACAAATATCAATGTACTCCTGTTTTGTCTGATTAAGTAAATATTTATTGAATACCAAGTTGGTGTCCTGCGCTAGGCTTAGTTATGTATTATATATTTTAGGTATGTTTGAAATGGGAATGACCTTAATTTTTTACTTTTTAAATTCTTTTGTTCCAGGCACCGGCATATGTTTGTAAAACTAATTGACATGGATCATGTCATGAAGGTAGGAGAGAAACTTAATGTAATATATTTATTTCTTCTTTTGATCTCAAGAATAGGTATAATCTGTTTTTGTTTTTCAGGCTAAATCCATCAGAGAGTTTGATAAGCGATTCACTTCAGTCTTGTTTGGGTACCAAACAATTGATGATTATTACACTGATGCCAGTCCAAATCGTAGGCTGAAATCAGTAGGGATTCCAGTGTTGTGTCTGAATTCTGTGGATGACGTTTTTTCACCCAGTCATGGTAAAATTAACATCTTCATATACATTTCAATGCGAGTTAACCATTTTAAAGTACTGTTTTTTTACTTTTATATTTTTATTTTTTCAATTATAGTTGACATTACAATATTATATTAGCTTCAGGTATACGACTTAGTGATTAGACATTTATATAATTTATGAAGTGTTCACCCCGATAAATCCAGTACCCATCTGACACCATAGTTACTGCAGTACTACTGACTATATTTCCCGTGCTATACTCTACATCCCCATGACTATTTTGTAACTACCAATTTGTACCTCTTAATCACCCCCTCACTCATTCCCCACCCTCCAATCCGGCAGCCATCAAAGTGCTCTCTGTATCTCAGCTTATTTCTGTTGTTTGTTAATCCTGTTCTCTAGATTTTACATATAAGTGAAATCAAATGACATTTGTCTTTCTCTGTCTGACTGATTTCACTCAGCACAATACCCTCTAGGTCCATCCATGTTGTTGCATATGGAAAGATTTCATTCTTTTTTTATGACTAATATTCTATTGTATATATGTACCACCTCTTCTTTATTTATTCATTCATCGATGGACACCCAGGTGGCCTCCATATCTTAGCTATTGTAAATAATGCTGCAGTGAACATATGGATGCACATATCCCTTTGAAGTAGTGTTTTCGGTTTGTTTGGATAAATACCCAGAAGTGGTATTACTGGGTCCTTCTTTCTCTCTTGTTTTATAGTCTATTTTGTCTGGTATTAGTAGTATTGCTACCCCAGCTTTTCTTTTTTTTTTCTTTATTCATGAAACATCTTTTTTCATCCTTTTACTTTCAGTTTGTATGTGTCTTTCAATCTGAAGTGAGTCTCTTGCGTGCAGCATATGTAAGAATTTTATTTTCTTATTCATTCAGCTACCCTATGTTTTTTTGATTGGAGCGTTTAATTCATGTACATTTAAAGTAATTATTGAGAGATATGTAGTTATTGCCATTTTATTATTCATATTTTTATCTTTTTTTCTTCTTCTTCAAAAAGTCCCTCCATCATTTCTTGTAATACTGTCCTGGTGGTGATGAACTCTAGCTTTTTCTTGTCTAGGAAGCTCTTTATCTGTCCTTCAATTCTAAATGATAGCTTTGCTGGGTTGAGTCATTTTGGTTGTAGGTCCAGACTTCTCCCTCTTTGAATATTTCCTGCCAATCCCTTTTGGCCTGCAAAGTTTTTTTTTTTTTTTGAGAAATCAGCTGACAGCCTTATGGGTGCTCCCTTGTAGGTAACTGTTTTTCTTTTGCTGCCTTTAAGACTCTCTTTGTCTTTAACCTTTGGCATTTGAATTATGATGGGTCTTGGTGTTGGCCTCTTTGGGTTCATCTTGTTTGGGACTCTGAGCTTTTTAGGTTTATATGTCTGTTTCCTTCACCAGGTTAAGGAAGCTTTCCATCATTATTTCTTCAAATAGGTTTTTAATTCCTTGTCTCTCTTCACGTTCTGGTACCCCCATGATGTGAATGTTGGTACACTTGATGTTGTCCCAGGGGCCCCTTAAACGATCCTCATATTTTTGGATTCTTTTTTCTTGTTGCTGTTCTGATTGGGTGTTTTCTGCTACTTTATCCTTTAAATTACTGTTGATTTCCTCTAATGTATTCTTTATTTCAGTTATTGCATTCTTCATTTCTGATTGGTTATTTTTTATGTTTTCTATCTTTATTTTTATGTTTATCTCTTTGTTGAAGTTCTC
>NW_011888836.1:6098315-6120583 GCF_000151845.1 Pteropus vampyrus
ATGACATTTGTCTTTCTCTGTCTGACTGATTTCACTCAGCACAATACCCTCTAGGTCCATCCATGTTGTTGCATATGGAAAGATTTCATTCTTTTTTTATGACTAATATTCTATTGTATATATGTACCACCTCTTCTTTATTTATTCATTCATCGATGGACACCCAGGTGGCCTCCATATCTTAGCTATTGTAAATAATGCTGCAGTGAACATATGGATGCACATATCCCTTTGAAGTAGTGTTTTCGGTTTGTTTGGATAAATACCCAGAAGTGGTATTACTGGGTCCTTCTTTCTCTCTTGTTTTATAGTCTATTTTGTCTGGTATTAGTAGTATTGCTACCCCAGCTTTTCTTTTTTTTTTCTTTATTCATGAAACATCTTTTTTCATCCTTTTACTTTCAGTTTGTATGTGTCTTTCAATCTGAAGTGAGTCTCTTGCGTGCAGCATATGTAAGAATTTTATTTTCTTATTCATTCAGCTACCCTATGTTTTTTTGATTGGAGCGTTTAATTCATGTACATTTAAAGTAATTATTGAGAGATATGTAGTTATTGCCATTTTATTATTCATATTTTTATCTTTTTTTCTTCTTCTTCAAAAAGTCCCTCCATCATTTCTTGTAATACTGTCCTGGTGGTGATGAACTCTAGCTTTTTCTTGTCTAGGAAGCTCTTTATCTGTCCTTCAATTCTAAATGATAGCTTTGCTGGGTTGAGTCATTTTGGTTGTAGGTCCAGACTTCTCCCTCTTTGAATATTTCCTGCCAATCCCTTTTGGCCTGCAAAGTTTTTTTTTTTTTTTGAGAAATCAGCTGACAGCCTTATGGGTGCTCCCTTGTAGGTAACTGTTTTTCTTTTGCTGCCTTTAAGACTCTCTTTGTCTTTAACCTTTGGCATTTGAATTATGATGGGTCTTGGTGTTGGCCTCTTTGGGTTCATCTTGTTTGGGACTCTGAGCTTTTTAGGTTTATATGTCTGTTTCCTTCACCAGGTTAAGGAAGCTTTCCATCATTATTTCTTCAAATAGGTTTTTAATTCCTTGTCTCTCTTCACGTTCTGGTACCCCCATGATGTGAATGTTGGTACACTTGATGTTGTCCCAGGGGCCCCTTAAACGATCCTCATATTTTTGGATTCTTTTTTCTTGTTGCTGTTCTGATTGGGTGTTTTCTGCTACTTTATCCTTTAAATTACTGTTGATTTCCTCTAATGTATTCTTTATTTCAGTTATTGCATTCTTCATTTCTGATTGGTTATTTTTTATGTTTTCTATCTTTATTTTTATGTTTATCTCTTTGTTGAAGTTCTCACTGAGATCACTGAGCATCCTTATAACTAATATTTTGAACTCTGTATCAGGTAGATTGCTTGTGTCCGTTTTGTTATTTTTCTGGAGCTTTGTCCTTATCTTTCATTTGGGACATGTTTCTTTGGCTCCCTATTTTGGCTGCCTGCCTGGTTCTATGTATTAGATAGAGCTGCTATGTTTCCTGGTCTTAGTAGAGTGGCTTTATGTCGTAGATGTCCTATGAAGTCCCAGTGGCACAGTCTCCCTGGTCAAGTGTCTTCATGTCTCAGGGAGACCCTCACAGCCAAGATATTCCTCCCGATTCTCAACCACCACACATGGATGTGGTACCAGCCCATTTTGAGTCTTCGCCCCTTCTAACAGTCTTGATGTAGCTTCTTCTCTATATCCTTAGTTATAGGACTTTTGCTCAGCTGGACTTTAGGCAATTCTCACTGGTAGTGGTTCTGTACATTAGTTGTAGTTTTGATGTAGTTGTGAGAGGAGGCCAGCAGTATTTACCTACTCCATTATCTTGACTGGAACTCTTCAAAATATTGTTCTTTTTAAGAAAACACAGTAGTAAAAAATAAAAATATAATGTTTTACACTGAAAAAATAGCTAGATACTTATAATTTAGTATCTAAATGTATCAGATCACTTCAAAGTTATCATATACTCTTATCTAGTCCACTGTGAGTCAGCAAATTATGACTCAATATTTTGCTTGTTCTCATTTTTATAACCTTTCCTCTTACCAAATATACTGTTCTTTGGACAGATTATGTTACAGTATCTTTTCCTCAAGAGTATGTTTTCATCATTTGCCTTTTCTTCCTATACAAAAGATTCCTTTACAAAAGGCTTTGGAATATTTCTCACCATATGACCTGGAAGAGAACTTGAGACTTTTTAAACATGATGTCCTTGAACATTTCAATCAGTATAGCACATTCAGACTATGGAGTCAAATTTGAAGGAAATGGTCTTTGTTTTCTCTTTGGATACTGTATAAAAGAAAATTATGCCAAATTAACTTCCTTGCTCTTTTAATTCAAGAAATGTGGAATTTGGAAACAAAGATATATATGCATGTGTTCATACATTGAAGCAATATATAAGATGCTTAGAAGTAATCATATTATCTTAAAAGATCAGTAGACTTGACTTCTAATTTTTTCCTAATGAAATTTCACAAAGCTTTTTGTAAAACCTTTTCTCCATATTTCCACTTCAAATACTTCAAAAATATTTTCCCCAAGTACTTCATTAAAAAAAATTATTCTGACTATAAACACAACACATATGTATTGTCAGATTTTCAGAAAATCCCCAACATATGTAAAAAAAGAACTACCTATCATATTTCTAGACATTATCTTATTGTGTGATTTATGATTCATCACAGGTAACTTGAGATGACTGAAACATTGGCATTTGACCACAAATCAGAAAATGAAACTGTAAACTTTAATATCAGTTGAGTTACATGGTGATTGTTTAGCCTATTTCCACTGGATTAAGGAAGTCTAGTATTTCTCCATCTGTTTTTATATTTCAGTGACCCTTTTCCCACCAACAGAAATTCCCCAGCATTCAACCTGACCCACTTGGTTGAAGTTTAAACTCATTATTTCCTGTTCTTTCCCAAGCCCTTAAAATAGCCTTGCCACAGTGAAATAGTGGCCAATTGTCTGCATTCTGAGAGCACAGGCAGTCAGCATCTTTCACGTGACTCAATGTGGCATAGCCTTTTGTTCTGATATGACTGTGACTTCAGTGTTAGAAATTCCTGAGTGTATCCAGAGTGTGAAATTGGGGCTCTTAATAATTTAGAGGCAAATGAAGCACGCTAAATCTAAGCCTTAACGTAAGGTGAAAAAGAAAAGCAAAATTACTATCAGTCATTTCCCCTGCCCCTCCCCTTACGCTCTCACACCCGGTCCCAAGATAGATGTTCATTTTTAAGTGTGGCTGGCTAAAGATGTGAGTTCAAGGCCCCTTTTAGACAAGAACTTGACTTGCTGGGCCTTTATTTATTCTTCAGGAAGTGTTGTGAAAGGCCTTGAGCAACATCCAAACAGGCAGCTTGGGCAGAGCAGCAGCTCTGTCTTGGAGGGGGTTCAGGTCTCATAGTGTGTCATGTCACCTTTTCCTTCCTTGGAAAGGCATGAGGTAGATAGATCTGACCTTTAATTAGCTCATTTACCCCTAAGACTGCCCAAGATTTGAAAGTCTGTTGCATCAACCATGTTATCTTAACTAGGGAGGTAAGATTTAGCATATCTGAAATCAAAACATTTTTACTGTTTGAACTCTAAGCATGGAAGAAAAAAAGAATGTCTTTATATATTTTAAAGTTTTTACTCAAGATAGATTTTGTACAGCATATGAAAGGATTGTCATTACTAGTAAATTATCTAAATATAGCAACTATATTTTCAAAATAAAGTTTTTCTTTCTCTTGTCTATAAATAGAAATTCAGAGAAGGAAGATAAAGAAAATAATCACCAATGTTTCACCACCCAAAGATAAACACTGTTATCACTTGGAGCAGTATTTTACTTTTTTGCTGTCTATATATGTTTTTACTATATAAATCATATTTATAATTTTGAATCCTTAATAATTTTGAAGCCACTACTTGGCCCCAGGAATCTAACTTTATGTAAAGTTGACCAAAGTCATACATAATGAATTTATAACTCTCACAAAGGTAATAAAATTAGTTGTTTTACTTTCCTGGTGTAACACATAAGTGGGAATCTTGTAGCATAATGTAAGTATTTACCATTCCTTGAAACATCTTACTTTAATATCTTAAAACAAGACCGAGCCTATTCTTTTGTGTTATAATTGAACATTCTTCCAAAAATGATGGTTCCATACATAATCATAAACATGAAGAACATAGATGGTTAATAAAATTAGTTAGACTTATTACATTAGCCATATTCATTACAAATTTTTGTTTAATGGTGTTTTGGTTCATAATGATTGGAAACAATAAAGACATACACTTTTCCTTATTTCCTTATTATCCAAAAATCGGTAATAATTATATTTTTTCTCTCTGTTTCCCTCTCTTACCACCCCCACCATTTCCCCCCACCCCAAGCTATTCCAATAGAAACTGCTAAGCAAAACCCTAATGTTGCTTTAGTCCTTACTTCTTATGGAGGCCATATTGGTTTTCTGGAAGGAATCTGGCCAAGACAGTCCACATATATGGATCGAGTCTTCAAGCAGTTTGCGCAGGCCATGATTGAGCATGGACATGAACTCTCTAACATGTAATTCTTCAGGTGCATTTTGTCTGAACCACCATATAAAGGCAGCTCAGCTTAGTGCACAAAGATCAACTACTGTATATAAAACAAATAAGCCAGCAGGTGGTGAAGAGGTCCAGAATGATATGCAAAAACTACTTTTTGGGGAAACAGAACAACTTTGTAGCAAGAAATAAACTCTAGATTTAGATTGTAATTTATGTAGATTTTATTTTTACTATGCCTTACCAAGTTTGACCTTAAATAAAGTAGTACAAACATGGAATTGCACTTAACCAAAACTATTATGTAAAAAGATTTTAATTCCTCAGGGTTTTAATTTAGGCTAGTATTTTTTTAGAGTACTCATTTTAGGTGATTTAATGGTACTTTAATAACTGTTAGGAGATCTTGGTTATTTGAATGTAAGTTGGCACATTCCTAAGGGTATTTGTACCTAATGATGATAACATGAAAACTTAAATAAGATAAAATACAATATGCTAATTATTTTATGTTTTCTTATTTTAAAAGGCAAGTGCAACAATGTTAGACTGACTTCTACATATGCTCTTTTACTCTGATAATATTAAATTAGGGCTGATTTATGTTTTATAATGATTGTAGTTTACATGCTTATTTTTAAAATAGAATATATGCATACACATATATATAATTATATTAAAATAAATTCTACCATTTTAAATTGATTCTTTGTGAGTTTTTATCTACAAAAATAATCCTTAGAAAGTAATTTATGATAATTTCATAAATTACATTAGTAAGAAATATTAAAACTTTTATTTCACTGTTTCCAGAATATTGGTCTCATACCATGTGTACCAATTAAAAATACTTTCAGCTCCAGGAAACCTGTCTAATAGTGACTTATGAATAACAATATTTAGTTATCTTACATCACAAGAAGTCTCCAGGCCAGGGCTGGTTTAGGGGTTTACCAATGTCATCAAAGACTCAGGCTCTTTCTATTTCCACACCATTTTTAGCAGGACAGCTGATTATTTCCTAGACACAGGATAGTTTACATCTCCAGACATTGCATTGTGTTCAGTGAAGGAAAAGGGACAAGGGGTGGGGCCTGACACATCTGCCTTTTTGGGAAAGTGAAAGCTTCCCCAGAAGACTGACTTTTATATCCATTGGCCAGAACTGTGTCACATGGCCACCCCGCTTGAGTAAGAAGTTGGGAAATCAAGTATGTAAACTTTTCCAATTGTAGTGGAGGCACACCAGGGAAAGGGGATTGACAATGTTTGTTGGGATAGCCAGCCAAGAAATAGATAGCTTTTGTACCATTCAACACCTTTTCCTCCTTTTTTGACCATTTCAACAAGTTAATAATATATGTATATTTTTTGCCAGGTATTGAACACATTACCAGAACCAGGTAGGGGAAAAAAACATATAAACACAAAATTATTTACTAAAAATGCCACCTTTTGGAGAGCTCCTGATAATGTACTGGTAGAGTCCCTTATAATTGTGTCTAGGATGATAGCACTGATAATACCAGTGCTTTTGGGTCTGTTCAGCATGTATTCTGATTCAATAGTAACAATCACTTTCAGTCTCTGATTCAGGTGGGGATGATCTTGCTTTTCAGAGATATCGTCTAGATTTTAGACAAATTGTATCAGGAAAATTCTTTACCCACTGGCCAGTGCCACAATCAGGGAAGCAACTCCTCACCTCCCTCTCCACCAAAAGTGAATTTCAGCCAGATTTGGAAGACAAAAAGGTAAATATTTTTTAAATATGTAAAAAGTATTAGATGAAAATATGGAAGACTATCTTTATCATTTTAGAGTAGAGAAGTCCTTAAGTAAAATGTAAAAATGAGGAGCCATAAAGAAGAAAAGTGAGAGATATGATTACATAAAGATGAAAAACTTCAATTCTACAAAACCATCACCATAAAATTAAAATGACAGAAAAATACTTGGACTATATAAAAGGCTAATATTACAAAGAACACTCATAGAATAATAGTCAATAAATATATTAAAAGGTGGACAATCTCACTAGTAAGTTAGGAAATGCAAAATTTAAAAACATTTGTGACCAAATTGCAAGGCAGGTTTGATAATATACAATATGTAGTGTGGAGCAATAGTTATTCAAATTGGTGGGTATATAAACTAGCAACTATTTTTTGAAAGGCAAAAAAAAATTGATAGTAATATACTACAACAGCAACCATATTTAGCAATCCCATTTTGAAGAATCTATGCTATAGAAAAGCTTGCAAAAGTGTGTAAAGATAGAGGTTTATTGTAGCTTTGGACATTTAGGATAACAACCTATTTAGTAGGGGAATGGGTAGATCATGACAAATTCACATATAGCCATCAAAAAGAATGAGGTAGCACTATACTGATTTATAAAGATATTTCTGATAGATATTTAATGAAAAAATTTATATGTATATGATCTCATTAGTATGAACAAAAAATACATCTATACATGTGGTCTTATATGTGTGTTAATTATAATGAGGTAAACATTTTCAAGTGTTGATTATTTTACGTAGAGGATTCTCCCCAGCTGTTTCTCCACACAGTAGAAAGCTCTGAGAAAGAAAGGCTATGTTTTAATTATTTCTACATCCCAAGCACTTAGCATATTGCCTGGAACAGAGCAGGTCCTTAGTCCACATTAGCTGAGTAACAGTGATATATGTATGAAAATTCTACCTTGTTAGCCAGCTTCTTGTTTTGAAAATGTTAATTTTATATATATACTGGATTTTTTTTTCTAGTTATCTCCTCATGTTTCTGTTGGTTATTGTCATCACTAAACATTTATCCAAAGCTTTCTTATAGAGCATTGTATTTGCAGTAGGGATACAAATGGATACGGTGGTTTTTCTTTCCTTTTTGACATCCTATAATTTTTTAAAATACCTTGAACCTAGTAAATATACACAGTATGGTACAATACTTACTACATGCAATATTCATAGTGTAATGCATTGTCATATTTTGTAGCCCACCCTATTATAGTCTAGTATATTTTATTCTTTTATCTATCCCATCTTCATTTTTATAATGAAAGTGAGAAAATAAAACATTCACTCTTAAATCTGAGAGATGGGTATATGGGACTCATTGCATTCTATTTTTGTGCATAAATTTTTTTATTACTTTTAAAATTTACTTTAAAGATGTACTTCTGAGACCCACTAATGAGTTGCAACCTGCAGTTTGTAAAACTGGAATTCTAGAAGTTACTAGAAGTTAAAGGAAGAAGCCTGTGGCAATTATGACAATTAGTTGTAACAGCTTTCTTATCTGCTTTCCTCCAGCAGACTGTAAGCACAGTAAAGACAGGAGACAAATCTTTGCTCTCCATTTCATCCCCAGAGGCCAAGGCAGTGTCTGCCCCATGTTAGCTTTATTTTTAATTAATAATAATACTTGACCTTAGGCCCAGCCCCTGAGAGAATGGTAGAATGCACATATAAATCAGGAGTGAGGACCGGAGGGATTTCTGCAACCTCTAAATCAAAACATCTGTTAAAGCAGCCGGTTTTCCCTGCAGACTCCAGAGTCAAATGGTTATTTATTAAATCTCACAGTTGCTTTGAACCTAACAGCACTGGTCACAAGGTAAGCACTCAACTTTTTAGAACTTAATTTGGAGTCAGTGAAGGCAATTTGCAAAGTCAGGTGATAAAGAATACTTAGGAAATGTGCTATTTTAACTCCAGTTCTCTTGTAAGGCAGTATTTTCGCCTGAACTTCTACTAACAAGCAAAGCTATAGAATAAAAAGCTGGTATCCCTTCTACAATGTAATGTTGATATCAGCATTAATACTTAATTCAGTAAATATTGCTGTATATAATTGATTTTATTCTTTTGCATTCAAATTTTATTGCTAAGCAAAGACTGATACTTATATATTTATGGGACTTGTGATGATAAAATGATGTTTTCTGTTTTCACATATGACTTACAAAGCTGTGAATTATTCAGCTGTGTTCTTTTATTCCTATTCTCAATATTGAAACTAACATACTTTTTCTGGCTCTGCCCTTCAACTACCTAAATGTGGGAATTATTTTGAAAATAGTGAAAGGCAAGGATTTGACTAGAATAATTTACCTCTCTGAATATCTTTCAAATAAAGATAATAACTTTGATCAAATAAAAAAGACTTCACTGTCAATTAAGCACATGATACAGTATTTATTATAGGACAACTGTGTATTTGTGCCTTCTACAAAAGGTTATTTTCCCCTTGGAGTTAGATACTGGTACCCAAATTTTGCAAGCAGCACAATAATCATGCCTACTCCATTTGTACTTTATGTTTATTGTTGATCCTATTACCAGGGACTCAATACAAACTGAATATGTATTAAAAGATCTGAATAAGCAAGAGCATTATTCTGTTTTAAATGGTCAACCTACTAATTGATACCTGTAAATTTTAAATATCCCATTTATCTGCTTTACCTTACCTATAGGCAGACACAAGCATTGCAGATTTTTTCTGCATTTTTCCAAATTCAAAATGAAGCATGCATAGTACTTAATTCCTGGATCCTGAATACAGTTTATTTCTCCTAATGCCGTACAAAAGTGTTCTAGTATGGCCTTTGAAATCTCTAGGTTTTCTCATCTTTGAAAAACATGATTTAGAATTAACTATTATATATATTTTCATGCTATATATTCTGAAATGTATAAATGTTATATATAGTTTATTGTTATGTCTATAATGCCTAATATTCTCTATATTTACAATCATCAATCATGGTTCCTAGTACTTTTAAGATCATTTCTTGGGAAAGAAATTTGGACTTGAATTCAGAGCACTTGAGTTTGATTCTTGGCTCTGCTACTAATCTATACCATTTGACCTGAGGCAAATCATTTATCCTTTCTAGGTTCAGTTTCCTCAATTATAAAATGCAGGTGGTAATATCAATGTTAGAATTATGAGGATTAAAGAGATAATATATATGTGAAAATGCTTTGTGAACTGTTAAGTGCTATAGAAATGTAAAAAGTTATAATGAAAAGATGTCTACTATTATAAACCAAATCAAAACCAAATGACATTTTATTACTAATGTAACTTTATCAAAAACACATTGGGATCAGGGTCAGAGAAAAAGTAACATGTTGATCTGAATTGTAATATTAACCTTGATTCCATGGCTAAGGTGATGTGATGCTTGCCAGCATTTGCCACCATAGGGTTGCTAATTCACTCTTTGTAATTTACTTAATGTCTGGGAGATGGGAAGGAGATAGTCTGAGACTATGTAAATATGCTATTTCTGTTTAAACTTCTGCGCATTCATTGCTAGATCTTGCTGCAGCAATTACTATAGCATTCTAATGGTTATTTTCTATTTCCCACATTCTTTGTATGTTTATAACTGGAATTCTTAAAGGAAGAGTTGTCACTCCCCTGCCCCCGCCTTTATTATTCATTTATAGATATTATAGATATAGATATAGATATAGACTCATGGATTTTATTTTTTCTTTGGGTTTTAACTCAAAACTATCATTATTTTGTCCAAGTTGTTTCAACTTGGGAGCTCTCTCTGGTTGGTTTCTATGTCCCTTTTATGTGCCTTTTATTTTTTTCCTAAGCACTGTGGTACCAGCAGATGCTCCAGGCTCATCTTGTATTTTCCCTACTCCAGGCCTGGAATCAATTAGTTCTCAAAGAAGCCCTGATTCCTTTTATTAAATAGCGGCATTTAAAAACCAAGATCTGGATGCTAGATATGCTCATTGCTACTGTGGTCCCACTGCTTATTGCACTTCTCAGTGGAGTTAGGAAAAAATTATATATATAATTCACAGACACATCTGTATTTATCTGACATCTGTAAATAAACATGAGTCCATAATAAGACCTTTGACTCCAATTTAGCAACACAGAATGAATTTTAACCTCCTCCTTTCCTTATTTGTAACTTCTTTCTTCCAGTGAGAAACCTGGCTCTGATTATCTGGAATATATTTATTTATTTGTTAAACAATACAAATAAAAGTAGATTACAAATAAAGTTGTTTCAGAATTCCTAACCTACACTGCTTAAAAAATATGTTTACTAACTAGAATACTTCTTTTTGTATGCTATTCTTTTAGTCTTACAATATTGTCAAACAGTTTTTCAATGTTATTCAACTCTTTTCAGTGTGATTTTGTGACTCATCTGTAATACAGTTAGATTCATTTGTCATCATCTTAATTCCATCTTCCTCTCCACATCCTGGTGGATTTTTATAAAATTTTCATGTAGAAAATTTATATAAAGTTTACTTTTTTTAGCAAACAGTTCTATGGGTTTTAACAAATGCATAGTGTCCACTACCAGATTTCCATATTCAATCTTTCTATCACCTGCCTAACTCCCCCATGGTTCTTATAAAAAACCATTTCCTCCATCCCCATGAACCCTGGCAACCATAGATCTGTTTTCCTCCTTATAGTTTTGCCTTTTCCAGAGTGTTATATAAATGAAATTATTTATTGCTTAAGTCTTTTAGGTCTGGCTTCTTTCTCTTAGCAAAATTCATTTAAGATACATCTATATTCATCTGTACAAAATTAATATGTTTACTTAAAATTCATATATGTTCAGTAGTTCATTCCTTTTTACTTCTGGGTAGTATTCCATTGTATGGATGTACCACACTTTGTCTATCCGGATATTCATTGGTCGAAGGACATCTGGGTTGTTTTCAATTCTCGGTGGCTATGAATAAAGCTACTATAAACATTTACAAACAGGCTTTGTGTGAACATAAGTTTTCATTTCTTTTGGGTAGATACCTAGGAGTGGTATTGCTAGGTAATATGGTAGGTGCATGTTTAACCGTATAAGAAAATGACAAACTATTTTCTAAAGTGTCTATACTATGTGTATTCCTATCAGAAATTTATGAGAGTTCCAGTCACTCTGCATCCTCACAGCATTTGGTATTCCCACTTTTTAAAAAATATTAGATATTCTAACAGGTGTTAAACAAGTACATATTAAAACTAAACGTCAGCTCAAGATATTCAAACTATATTTGTGAATTTTGCCATTACCTCGAAATGTATAAAATAAAAATGTGAAAATATTTAAAAATATCAGAAACTGAGGCAGAGGAAGGTATAGGAATAGTTAATTTAAGGTAGTCATTTTTATACTCTTATTTTTTCTTTCATTTTTCACATTCAAGCTGCTGAGAAGACAAATGGTGTATTTGTAATTAAATGATAGGCAAGTCACTCTCCGTAGAAAGAAAAGAAAATTGAGCTAAAGGCCCAAATATCTGACACATTCAGTAACAGCAGGAAGGCTAGATTTAAGCCCATTTTTATTTTCCCTAATTCCTCACACCAATTATTGGACTTTTTACGCCTACATAAGGTAAGCAACAAGGGACACCTCCTGAGGGTGGGGGTGGGGTGAGGCCTTTTATATAATAACTTAGAGGAAGTCCTTAAGTTATTATATAAAAGTGAAAATACCCAAAGTATTAACAACAAAAGCAGTATGCCACTCTCAGAAACAGCAAACATAAACTATGCTATTGGAAATCAGGATAGTGACTACCCTTCTTGTAAGAACAGGGACCGTCAGGGGGCCAAGGGGACTTCTGGGTTGCTGTTAATGATCTATCTTGATCTGGTTACATGTGGTTCGTACATTGTTTGTGTACTTTTCTATATGTATGTTTACAGAAAACTATATCTAAATTCCTGACACTTAAGAATGGTGGGCTGAGAAAAAAATTACTGCCAAGGGCCTGATCTTTCCTTTCTACCATGTCTTTTATTTCACCTTTGGTTTCATCCAGAAATTAAATTAAAAGGGAAGTTATATTCTCTTATGTTTTAAGAAGTTATTTATAGGTCTTCAGTTACTCTGAGAAAATAAATGTTAAATGGGATGATTTTATGAAGAAAATTACAAAACTTCCTAAGAAATAGAAAAAAAGATAAATAAACCAAGAAACATGTTTCAGTATGGCCAAAAAAGAATGCCGTAAATTATTTCCAAATTAATTTATAGGTTAAATGAAATCCCAATTAAAATCCAAATAGGACTTCTTTAGAAATCAATAAAGCAATTCTAAAAGTCATCTACAAGAAGAAACAGAAAATAGTCAAAAATATTTTTAAAAGAAGAGAGATATTGTTCCACAGATTTTGAAAGGTAAATTAGGTTGCAGTATCTTTAAACAGGTACTGGTGTAAAATTTGTCAGAACATTGAAACAGAACAAAGAACTAGAAAAAGACCCTAATTTTTATTAGAATTTAGGTAACCAAAAGCACAGTGAAAAAATGGGCAAAATACATGGATAAGGAATTCACAATAATACCATAAGAATGTTTAACTTCACTCAGGAATAGTAACTAAAACTATGAAATATTTTTAATCTATCAAATTTGCAAAGACTAAGAAACAGTTTGATTTTGATAACACAATGTATTAGGGGCAGTGTAAAGAACCAATCATTCTCATATACTGCTGGGCAATGCGTAAATTGGCAGAACCCCTCCAACATTTTAACTCAGCAATTCCACTTCTAGCAATTTATCCTACAGACACGCTGGCATGTATAAAATAACAAAAGAATAAAGTTATTTAATAAGGCACTGTTTGTAGTAGCAAAAGATTGGAAACTATAAATGTCTATCAATAGGGAGAGGTTAAATTATGATTCATTCTCTCAAAGAAATAATATGTAGCCCCAAGTTAAGAACATTCTTGTACACTCATGAGATGGTTTAGCGGTGGGGCGCTGAGGTGGAGGAGGTTGAAGAAGCAGGTAGAGAGGAGATAAATGATGGATTTAAGTCTCTCAAGAGGTAGAAGAAATGTGATCCAGAGCAAAGATGCAGGATTTGGTCAGAGAAAAAAGGAAGGATGCACCCTTTTCATTGGTGGGGGAAGGAGAGAGGGAAGAAGAGAGAAGGAAGAAGGGAGGGAGAGAGAGAGGGAGGAAGGAGAAAAGAACCAAATGCAGAGCAATTAATAGAGCTTATTTTTCTCTTTTCCAAAACATTCTCTGCTTCAGTGTAATTAATCTAGAGGTCCTCCTTTCCCTTCCCTTTCTGAAATTCCCATTTCTCTAAAAGCTCCTAAGCCTCTAAGTCTTTTCATTGACATATCCAGTCTCATACTACTCAAGAAGATACAAGATTAACAATCATTTTAATTTAATATGCATTTATTGACTTTCATGTAGGTACAGGATATAGTATTCGGCTCTGATGGATACTAAGACCATGATAATGGTGAAGTCATATACATACATTTCCATTCTATAAGATAGATTTTGATAAATATTATAGCAGATATAAAAGTGCTTTGAGAATATAAGAGAAAATACAATTATGATGCAAACAAGGATTAAGAGGGGCTTCACAGAGAAGGTAATATTTAAATGCGACCTTAAAGGAAAGATGGTACATTTAGATGGGTACAGATGGAAGTAAAAGAATTCCAAAAGGAATATGTTAGCTAAGTTATAGAGAAGAGGGAGAAAGCAAATTAAAGACAAATCCATTTAAATCATTTTTCTTCCATAACAATTTTATCCTCCCAACTCCCAAAAGTTAATTAACTATTCATCCAACTTAACTTTTGAAAAGAGGATGTTTCAATCTCGATCTCATCTCTCAATGACCTCTGGCTGACTTCCTGCAGCTCTTTTGTACAAAAAAAGGAGGGCAGTATAAATGAAATTCTAGCTCCTCAGAGTAATGGAGAGGAGGTATACCTTTGGAGAACACTGAGCACAAAATTTAGTGAATCTTTATGGAGGCAGAAATTCGTTTGTTGTAGTTTTTCATCAGTTCCCTATCTGTCCTTCCTCTTATTCTACTACTAAAAATGAAAACAAACAAACAAAAACCTAAATTGAAAAGTAAAAAGGCATAAAACATAATTAGAGCAAATTTTAAACACCATTTGAAATGTATACTTTCTCCTACATCTAATTTCAAGCCATGTAAGCATTAAGAAGACAAAAATTAGTTGATGGGCCTGAGTTGATATAGGTATAATATTATAGGTAGCTCCATTGGCTATCTGTAATCATGGCTTTCATTAGCACTTTACTGGAGAAAAACAATCATTAAGATGTGAGCACAAGACAAAATGGTTCTCTGATTCATAAACTCGCAAATATGCTTTTTAGGTTTATTATGTTATAAATAATATCTTTTGCCTAAATCAAACAGAGTATTTGGAATCTACACATTTGCTTGAATCAAAGGCAAACTGCTGAAGTAAAGGAGTTAGGTCTTAACAGGAATGCTAGGACATTTTGCAGTATTTTGAGCCACTTACAAGGCATCTGGCAAATGGAATTGGAAAGCCTGGCTTTTAGAATGCCTCTTCTCTATCCCCAAACCCTAAGCTGAAAGCATTATGAAGTGGTGTTAAATAATGTATATTTATTCATATTTAGGTGTTTTTTTTTTTTCCTTGATAGACTTTACACCCCATTTCTCTTTTCCTCTAATTAAATCATGGCTCTTGTGAGAGAATCTCCATATCTACAAAGACAAAACCAATGCATACCTATTGTATACCTCACTAATTGGGAAATATTTCCCCCAAGTTTTCACTTGACCTGAATTTTTGGAAATGGTGTAGAGAGCAGTGGGAGATGAACTATTATGATTCTAAAGCTAGGTGAACTTGGGTGAGTCTCTCTCAGAATCCTGGCCTCCTTGCTTTAAGTAGCAGGCCATTTAAGCTGTTCTTAGAAAATTCTCAAGGTAGATAAGGGTTGAGATAACCCATAGAAAGGGAAAAAAAACGAGTACTGCTTTTTAATTTTGGCTTTTTAATTGGATCGCTTACTGGGAGTCTGAATAAAATCCTTGCTGGTTAAGTAATCCCACTTCTGGGTATTTATCCAAACAAACGCAAAGCACTACTTCAAAGGGGACATGTGAATCCATATGTTCATTGCAGCATTATTTACAATAGCTAAGATATGGAGGCAACCTGGGTATCCATCAGTGGGTGAATGGATAAAGAAGAAGTGGTACATTTATACAATGGAATGCTACTCAGCCATAAAAAAATAATGAAATCTTGCCATCTGCAACAACATGAATGGTATTGTGCTAAGTAGAATAAGTCAGACTGAGGAAGACAAATGCCATATGATTTCACCTACTTGTGGAATCTAAAGAACAAAGTAAACAAACAGCAGAAACAAACTCATAGATACAGAAAACATTTTGAGGGTTGCCAGATAGGAGGGGGATTGGAGGGTGGGTGAAAAAGGGGAAGGGATTAAGAACTACAAATTGGTAGTTACAAAATAGTCATGGGGATGTAAAGTATAAGGAATACAGTAAATAATAGTGTAATAGTTATGTATGGTGTCACATGGGTACTAGATTTATTGGGGTGATCACTTTGTAAGTTATATAAATGTATAATCACCATGTCGTACACCTGAAACTAATATAATATTGTATACTCCAACTGTAAATGAAAAATAAAAAAAAAATTTTTAAAGAAACTGAAACTTCAAAATAAATCGTTTCTGGTTAAATGAGACTGAACTCTCTTTAGCTCTGAAAGAAAGAGAACACTTACTTTCCCAATCCGAATAGTCAATGGAATGATGACAGTTTTTCAGATACCCAAGTCCGAGTGTCAGAGATGCGTACTGGGAGTCGTCTAGTACTGTAGTGCAGACAATTCCTGAAAAGCCAGCGGGAGGCTTGGGGAGAAAGGCAAGGCACCCTGGGATGGGTTTACCCTGAAAGAGAGAAATGAGAGAGGGACCCATGCCTTGGGAAAGTGGGCAGTTCCAGTGGCCTCTGGTAAGCTCTTGCTTGGGTATTCTTAGATGACTAACAACTTTCGTGGGATTGCCTGGAGAAAAATTTCCTCTATGGTGTAAAGCAGTCCTATAGGGATAACCATGGCATTTGGCTCATCTGAAGACATGCATGTAAATGTCAATTTCCCTAGAAGTTTTTTCAGACTTTATAGGTCTCAAAGCAAATTTCGATAATCGTGCCTCCAGGCCAACAAGCCCAGTGACAGTCAGCCTCCCATTAATAGCCAAAATATGAGTTGCCTGATACTTCTAAATTAATTTTTTACGAGCACACTTGATAAAGCCGGCTATAAGACTTGGCAGAACGAAAGAAGTAAAAAACTATTGGCTCTCAGAACTTAAAATGGCCTTCCTCCTTAAGCTAAAATGAAACTATCTAAAAGGATTTACATAAATGGATCAAACTATGATGTTTAGATGTCAATCCAATTCTTCAAGCTCCCAGGAGACAAAAACTTTAAAGATCATTGACTGCTACCTGGAGATTTTGTTTATTAGAAAGGACATCAAATAAAAGATTTTCCAACTTCATTGGAAGGGACCTTATCGGGTGCCCAACTGTTACTGTTGGGGTAATCTAAAAATCCGTCCTAGTAACACGGAGGGGTCCTCATTTCTTTTTGCCGGTGCAGTAAAGAATTGCAGATCAGTGAGATTTAGAAAAAGTAAGATTTATTAAAGTAAATTTCAGGAGAGAAACATGCTATGCCAAAGAGGGCTGTAGCAGTGTAGAAACAAAAGGTATGGTTAAAGTACTCTCCAAAGGAGGGGCGGGTTACAGCGAAGAGGGTTGTAACAGCATGGAAGTGGGGAGGTCTGCATTATATTAGGGCCGTGATGGGAGGTTATGAGGGTGGTGCTAGGTGATTAGCATGTGAGGTCATTTTGATTGACATTTGGCTGTGATATAACCCTTTGCTTACTGCGCATGAGGTTACCCAGAATTCAGTCAATGATTCATAAACTTCTGGGCATAGGAATGATATTATAATGAGACTAGGTAACAGGGAGGTTAGTGTAGGACTGATTGTGCATGCACTTGCGGCCGGATTAAACCAAATACTAGTTTATGGCTTCTTACCTTTTCTGTATTAGCATGTAGAGGTAATGTATAACCAGAAAATGCGTGTTCCAGGGAGGTCCTAAAGGAGGTTAGGCTTTCATTCCTTTGTTCCCCTATCACTCATGTCTACCTAACTACCTAATATAACCACGAATGGACATCGTGGTTATATTTCTGGATGGGCTTTCATTCCTTTGTTCCCCTATCACTCATGTCTACCTAACTACCTAATATAACCACGAATGGACATCTACCCCTGTCTGGACATTAAAGACTCCTTGAGGATGAGAAGTAGCTGACACCAAGGGTAGACAGCTATCCCAAGACATAGACAAGCCTTATATACCTACAGATTGATATTGAACTCAGAATCCATTTTGTTTCATTGTTGTTACTTATTTGCTGATATCAGTCATAATAATAGTTTTACTTATTCTTTGGGTTTTTCTATGTAGTCCAACCATTTATGATTACTGAACATGTACAAGGTGACTATTAATATTCTTTTCATGGCTTATGTAAATGTTATTTATACTGGATGCCAAACACAGAAACATGAAGTAGAAAGCAAAACTTGGATCATGGTAGTTCATAGGATAGAAATTATCCAGCGTGTCACCCCCCCACCTCCCCACCCCCACATGCAATAAAGGCCATAAGACATGACTGCCTTCCATTTATCGGACCTTCCCTTTTTGGAAAAATTTGACCTCAAGTCAGATCCATGGTTACAGTATTGCCCCATCCCTAATGGTTAACAAGACAATTTTGATAGAGACTTCCTAGGAATGAGCCTTTCTAGCGCTGTGAGACAACACTATCCAATCAAAAGGTAGGTCATCAGAGCATTCTTCAGATTGATTTATGACCAAAAGGGGGAACTGTGTACAATAAAAGGGAGCTCTATGGAAAGTAACCTCACAGGGTGATCTGATCATAAATTCCTAACTGGGTGGGTCATGGTGGATAGCTATGCCCCAGGCATATAACTTCTTTAGTATAAGGTTTATCTTTGCCTTAAATAAGCTCTGTTCATTGTTTCTGTGCATCAAGTTTAACTCACCTTTGAAACTGGCTGTAACCACCTCAAGAACTCACATTATCTTGTTAACTATCCAGTAATCCAATCCTTGCCTTTCTTTCTCCACTCTTTCTTCTGTCCTCTCTTTAATTTTAAATGCATAAAAAAGAAGTCTATGGCCATGCCACCCTGAATACGCCCAATCTCATCTTATCTTGGAAGCTAAGCAGGGTCGGGCCTGGTTAGTACTTGGATGGGAGACCACCTAGGAAGACCAGGTGCTATAGGCATAAATAATAATAATAAATAATAAAAAAAAATGAAAATAAATAAATAAAATGCATTAAAAAAGCTGCAAAATTATATTTCTCTGGAACATTTGAGATCTTGTTTCCTGGCATACTTCATCAGTTTGGCTCAAATAGATGCTTTTAAATTAAAAAAAAATTCCCAAAGTTATCCAAAGAAAGCTCGGAGTAGCTGACTTTCAACCTACTCCAGGAATAGAAAGGTTAAAAAATTCTGTTCAAAATTCAAAATAGCTCACTCAAAGGTGAGAGTTGGCTGAAATAGCCAAAATGTTCACCAGTCATTTTAAGAGGAGAGGGGTCATATGATTCTGTGACCATGCAAATCTTCAGTTCTTTAAAATGACTTTTTCTCTTCTCTTTCTCCTTGATTCAAATTGGCCTGGGGCTCACTTGCTTCTTTTCTTTCCTTATTCTTCTGCATATTGCATATCCCTTAGTCAGTCATTAAGCCCTTAGGTCAGCATCAGTCTTAGGAACAAAGCCTCATGTCTATTGACCACAGAAACAGAGTTTCAGTCAAACTAAAGATAATATTTTGCCCCTCCATACTCATGAAGGTGGAACAACCCTACCAGCAACCTCTTGAAACCAGACAGAACTACGCCGTGACTGACATCAGGACCTGATGCAATGATCAACTGCCTCCTACACTAGCCCCAACCGATCAGTAGAGTCCACGACCCCAACTTCCTTGGCTACTAATGAGTTTTTCTCTACATAGCCTATCTCCTACAGGTCATTGAGCTAGAGCTTACCTGTGTCTCTGGGCTTGGCGGCATTTCCTAAAATAAACCTCTACTTTCTTTGCTGCAAACTCCTGTGTCTCTTTTGGCTTTTTTTAAAAAAATTATTTAATTAATTTCAAGTATACAGTACATTGGTTAGACATCTATATAGTTCATAAAACAATCCCCCCAATTGCTCCCTCCCTCCCCAATCCTCCACCCAGCCAACATATTAATGCTAACTGCATTCCCTATGCCGTGCTCCCCATCCCTGTGACCATCCATCAGCTACTAATTTGTACTTCTTTAACCCTTCATCCCATTCTCCCAGCCCCCTAAACTCCCCTCCCCTCTCTCCATCACCAAATTGTCCACTGTATTTGTGAGTCTGTTTTTAGTTTGTTCTTTTTATTCCTTAGATTCCACATATAAGTGAAATCATATAGTGTTTATCTTTTTCTTTCTTAAATACCTTCTAGATCCATCAAAGCAATATCTTTTTCCATCCCCTTCCTTTTAGTCTGTGTGTGTCTTTTAATCTGAAGTGAGTCTCTTGTAGGCAACATGTAGGGGTCTTGTTTTCCTTTCCATTCATCCACTCTGTCTTTCAGTTAGAGCACTTAATTCTTTTCCATTTGAGGTACTTATTGATAGGAATGTAGTTAGCATTCTTTATTCCTGTTTTTGATACATGTTTTTCTTCTTAAAGAAGTCCCTCCAACATTTCCTATAAAACCGGCTTGGTGGTGATAAATTCCTTCAGTTTATTTTTGTCTGGGAAGCTCTTTACCTGTCCTTCAACTCTAAATGATAGCTTTGCTGGATAAATTATTCTTGGTTGTAGATCCTGGGTCTTCATCCTGTCGAATATTTTTTGCCAAGCCCTTCTGTCCTGCGTAGATTCTTTTGAGAAATCACCTGCCAGTCTTATAGGTTTTCCCTTATAAGTAACTGTTTTTCTCTTGCTGCTTTTAATAGTCTTTGTATTTAACCTTTGACATTTTAATTATGATGTGTCTTGGTGTGGGCCTCCTTGAATCCCTGTTTTTTTAAATTCTCTGAGCTTCTTGGGGTTTTATGTCCATTTCCTTCACCAGGTTAGAGAAGTTTTTCATCTTTATTTCTTCAAACAGCTGTTCAACATCTTGTTTTCCTTCAGGTACGCCTATCAGACGGATATTTTGAACCTTAATAGTGTCCCATATGCTCCTTAAATTGTTTTTATAGTCTTGGCATCTTTACTCTTGCTGTTCTGATTGAGTGTCCTTGGCTTTCCCTTACTCTAGATAGGGCGTTTGAGCCTTTTCTTTATTCATTTTGTTTATTCACTTTGTTTATTCCTTTGTTTATCAAGCCCTTATATTTATTAAACAAATATAAATATAGCAAACGTCCACCTCTTGTGCCCATGCTCACCAATATCACCTTCGGATATAATGTAGCTGACGTAATACTTAATTTTCCTTTAGTTCAATTTTCAAATACAGTTTTGAAAAATATGTAATTTTATACAGAACATCCACAGGAATAGTTAGCTAAACCACATGAAACTGATGTTTTACAGGTCAAGACACTCAAATATCAGCAATTTCATATAGTTCAATCTAAGTACATCCATCACCCAGCTTAAACATCACCCAGTTAAAATTCATGTGTCCTCTCTTCACATTCCCCTATTTTCATCCCTCAGAGGTGACTGCTCTCCTGAATTTATCATTCTCATGCACATCTCTAAACATTAACCACGTAAGCATTCTTAATCAAGTTTTACATTCCTTTATATAGTTATGTCAAGCTATACATATTCTGCTATACACATTTGCTCAATATTGAGACTCATCCATGTTGATACACTTTTCCTGTTGAACATTTTGTACATATTGTGTTGTTTTCCTTTTGAATTAAGTGTGATGAGTATATCTTTATGATTAAACTTCTATCAGCTTTTTTTTCCCTCTTGGACTCTCAAATGAAATCCTGGATCAAATTATAGAAAAATATTTTTAAGGCTTTTGAGATATCTTGACAAAATGCTTAAAGTTTTTCAATTCACCCTCCCATCAGCCTACTCTAAATGGTCTACCTTCATAGCAAAAAGCACTACTAAAAAATTAACCAAAAATGAAATCTGAAATTTTCCTGTTTTTAATGTTTTATTCATAAAGTTCCACTTTTTCCTATTCTTCAAACATGATTCATCTCCTACAGCCTCTACTCTACACTCTTCAGCATGAACACTGGAGCGAATTTACCAGTTAAGAATACAGGATTCTTGGACACAGATTTCCATCTAAATTCCAGCTCTGCTGATTAAAACCTGTAGGACTTTAGGCAGTTACTTCTCTTTCTGAAAACAGAAAACACCATCTGCTACATAGAATTGTTGAGGGTTAAAAGAAATAACACATAAAGAGTGTAGCACAGAACCTGGTAGAGTAAGCACACTAATATTTGTCAGATGACAAGGGTAGTTAATAGTGTCCACCACAATCCTTTTTTGGAAACTGTATAAAATCTATAAATTAATGAGAAAACCTTGGCACAGAATAAGCATTAAATTCACATTAGTTAGCATACTATCAATAAATAACTTAAAAATTCACCAGAATAATTGTTACATCTACAAATTGGAAGAATTAATATCTCTACACTGTTCAGTCTTCCCACCCTGGAATATTATTGGTTTTGACTCATGAATTTAAAAAAAGCTAGAACTTATCTTGC
>NW_011888836.1:6121758-6154318 GCF_000151845.1 Pteropus vampyrus
AATGATAAAGACCAATATCAGACATACTTTTTTTTTATTGCTGTTTTAACTGTAATGTATCTAGAAAATGTTTGCTATTGGTTTAAGATGGACTTTCTTCATCATGTTAAAGTATCTTTCAGTTTAGTTAGGAATAAGTGCTGTTATTAAATGTCATTCTGACATTATAGAAGATCATATGAATTTTGTCTGACTGCTAAATACATTTCAAAATACTAAGCATTCTCACATAATCAACTTAATTATAAGAGATTAAAATATGCTGTGAAATTTGAATTTCTATTATTTCATTTATGGTGCTCTACCTAAATGCAAAATAAATTTAAAAAATCACTAAATTTCACAAAATCTTAAGCTTTAAAAGTTATAAAATACAGCAGCACTAAGATCCTGTGTACTTTTTTGGGGGGGAAGTGGAGCAAGAGAAGCATATTACAGTCTGGTCTGTTTTCCATTCATACTGCGGTGCTTCCTTTATAGCTAATAATGGCAATCAGTTCAGACAGCTTTTTCTTCACATGATTCCTTTTCATATAAAAATAATGACCAATAGTGGAATAAATTCAATATAGTAACCACTGTGGTTTAGTATTACATTTAAACTGTTACTAGACTGGTTTCACATCACAAACATCTAGACATTAAAACTCACAAAACATAAATACTTTTTGTTACATTGGCATATGACTGAAAATCAAAAAAAAAGAAACCAATACACAACAGATAATTTGGAGTACTCTTTATCATCAGAGTCCTCACAATTTGCAATTACTTATCAATGTTTATTTAATTCTTCTTCCCTTTTGGTCTATGAGCACTATGAGGGCAGGATTCAACTTATGTTTATTGGCTTCTGCTAGGTCTTTTTTTTGCTCTCTTCAAATCTCTCCACCTTGCTGCATCCCTGGGCTCCCTTGCCTTCCACGTGGGTTCAATAACACCAACAGATAAGAGGATGGAAAAGAATGAGACACGCAAACATACCACATACAAATGTTCTTGCTATTTCTCAATTTATGTAACCCTCTCAACAGGGCCTAAAACCTTTTTAGACAACGATCTTTGCAGAAAATTTCTTCACTTAAAAAACAAAACTCTACAAGCATAATTAAGTGAAAATACAAATTTAGTTGCCCCCAATCCTCAGTTACGTTTTTTTCTTTAAGCATGTAAACAAATGGTAAGTTTTACAAGCAATTGTATATGCTGAGAATTTTTCTCTAAACTTAACCAATTAAAACAATTTTTAAAAATCCCTATTAACACTGGAAAGAATCCAGTTTTGTCATCAAATAAAGTAGGTCTTTTTCCTTTGGTTCTCAAAGGACTCCTTGTAAAAGTACTTGATAAAGGTTACACTAACAGGTACATTCCACATTAACACATTTCAATCCAGGAGAATGTAAAACTATATTTTATGAGAGCCTACTGAAAACATAAAGCAAAACTAAAAAAATATTAACAATCAGGACAAAATCAATTACTCTTGAATTAGATGACTAATACCTTTTACTAAAGACCTAAGTCTCCATGGAGTAAAACTCAGGGCAGACTTTAGACCCCATTCCATAGAACGTTAGCTCCTGAAGTACTCTGAAAGTACATTACTTCACTTGTAAGGAAGGTTTTACAGAAAATGAGTCTAAGTAAAACAAAATTCATACTCAGTGCATGTGAAGTAAAAAGGTATATATTCTATACGTATTCATAGAAGAAATATTTTAGTTAAAAAAATTAAATGCCTGATCTAAGAATGGAATTCTTCTGAGACTGCCTAGCAGTAATGCTCGTTTCTTACTGTGTTAATGTGTGAATTATTAAAACTTAATTTGATATAGTCAATAGACAACTGTCCTACATTTATGTTTATTAAAAATTGACATAAACAAACAAAACCTGTACAAAAAAATATCCCAAATCACATATCACTTTGAAACAGTAATCTTGAGAGACATTATCGCCTAGGACCCCCTCTTCCTCTGCCCCGGCCACGTCCTCGTCCTCTTCCTCTGCCCCGGCCTCTTCCTGCAACTGAGGGAAGAAAAAAACAAGGCAGGGTAAATTCTCTTCTGTGCTCTTACCCAGAACCACAAAAAGCATCTACAGCCAAGAAAACTTTAACTCAGCTTCTCTTAAATGTGACCTTAGTTACTCCTGCCAACACATTATCATGCAGAACTAAGAACTGCTGGCCTATAGAGATTCTTTACTGTAACATTTATTTGTTTGAATATATTTACTGAGAAATTAATCAAGTTTTAAAATATTTTTTCTTTGTATGTCTCAAAATCATAAAATGAAACGCAAATCATTTGAACTTCACAAAATGCGATTATCATACCAATGGAACAGAACATGAACACCATGTGCCAGATTCTGTTACTGAATAGAATACACACAAGTTAATTGAAAGTCAATGAAATTTAAAAGTACTGTATCAAGTAACAACCAAGACTCTTAAAAATCTTAAGTCATTTGATCTAAGAATAACCTAGTATTTTAATCCATATAGCAATATCCCTGTCACTTGGTCATCCTAACTCTACTTGAATATCAGTGACTGAAAACTCATACCCAAATGAACTTATTTCATCTTGGACAGATATGAATGTCAGAAAAATCATGACATGGAGTTCAAGTCAGTCACATTCTGAATTTCTACCTATTATTTCCAGTCTTATTAATTAAAGCAATAGGGTAAGTCTAGGACTTCTGTTAAAACAAGGCAGATTGACCACACTCTCTAATTCCTTCTGAAATATTGTTCATATAGAAAAGAAATAAAAATGGAAAATACCCATAAGGACCACCTCCACCCCGCTGCATAAAAAAGCAAAGGAAACAGTGGTTGAAAGATTTCACTGAATTCTTAAGTCAGAAAGTAGATTTACAACAGTAAATGTTTAGTAAAAGAAGAATAATTCCTAAAAGACCTAGGACCTTGAAAACCAGGGGTGAGATGATGAGGCCACTGGGCTGAAAACAAAAAAATGGCTGACAACCCTTATGTGGAGCAGTAGACTGGCCAGTCCACTTTCCTGACTTGCAAAGCTAATGATTATTTCCTTAATAGATAAGAGAGAAAAGCTGTTCCTCAAGCTATAGGTTGAAACTTGAAAATTTTTAACTCAAAGAGAATAGAATAGAAAACTTAACGGCATTTGCATGTATTAAGACTAAGTCATTGTTCCAGCAACTTTTCTTTCAGCTATACGTATGAGTGGGTCATGGTGCAAAGTATAGTTCTTAGTGTGGGTGGAAGGAAAGTCTCAAAATCATTATATTAAGTGACTGTCTATAAAATACTGAGCCTCTTTCTCCTGCCCTGCTCCTATAATGCTGGCTGTGAGGTATACATCTCCCACAATAGGTGACTGGAATCTTATTGTGAGAAAACCAGCTTCAAAAAGATTTTCAGATACTGAAATCTGGGTCTCTTCATTGAAGAAACCAACTCATTTCTGAACCCACCCTACAGTGATACCCACTAGCCAAGGAGTCTAGCCTTCCTTCCCAGAATTTCTCTTTTTGGGTCCTTGTTAAATAATACATGGCCAAAGTGCAAGATACTTAAGACTTCAACTTAAAGACCAAATAAAGAGATTAAATAAAAAGAAACCAGAGAAAACAATGTTAAGTTCAGAATAAAACTTAAAAAAAAAATCCCAAAACTGTAATTAAAATCCTATCCGTTAATACCATATACAATAGTTTTCAGATAAGAAAAAATATATCCCTAAAATAAAAGATTCTCGAAAAGTCAGAGAAGGAGGAGGCTTGAAGATTAAGTATATGCTGGATTAGAGATTAAGTGCATGCTAGTTTAGAAGATTAAGGTCAAGGAAACTTCTCAGAAAACAGAACAAAAACAGAGAAAAATAAGAAAAGATAAATACTTAGAGAACCAGCCAGAAGACTCAATTATTAAGAATTCCAAGAAGAACAGATCAAAAGAGGAGAAATTTATCAACATTACAGAAGTAAATTTCTTAGCTCTAAAAGTCAAGAATATCCATACTGAAAGGGTGTACCAGGTACCCAGGAAAAGAATGGAGGAAAAAAGAGAGGACAAGGAAAGACCCCAAGCCAAGTCATTAAAAAATTTCATACCAGGAAAAAGATTCAGTCTTCTGAAGTGTGTAGGTGGTGGTGGACCAGGCCACACACAAAAGTATAGGAAGAGTGGCATTAGTGTTTTAATAATAACGCCAGTAACAATAATAAATACTATACGAACTTGTGGCAACTAAAGGCAATTAAAAAAAAAAAAAAGACCTGTGTTGTTTGCAAATGTTTATATTTTGAATAGTGGATTATGGTATAAAAACACCATTCACAAAAACATTTATAATCCTTCAAACTTACCAGCTTCCCTTTTCTTAGATTTCACCTTTGGTTCAACATCCACAAGTAGCGTATCCAGAGGTAAGCTGTCTGGCAGAATAAAATATCGAATGTTATTTCCTCGAATACTCAGTGTTTCCAGTTGTACAGGTTCTCGGTTCTTCAGGGTCATTTTCACAGCCTTAAGATGCGTATTCATGCTGACATCTACACCTAGAGAGAAAAAAAGAGGGCAATTGTTAGCACGATAAGGCAACCAATTATGCTATCAAGTTACCAACTTACCATAAATATATTACAAGAGTACTGTTCTGCTACATTGCAGGTGTCCATGACATAATTACGTGAAGCTGGTAAATGGAGGGATACTCTCGGCATAAATAAAAAACCTTCCCTTTGTAGAGACTTTTCCTAGCATGTTATAGTTTTGCATATGTGTACAGCAATGAATACAGCAAGCCATGGAGGAACCCTACTATACATGCCTACTCCCACTGTCCCCATGCATTCTCCTATTTCAGGGTAGACAATGTCTATTGCGTAGTTCTCCCATTGTCTCCATAACTTCCTTATACCACATTCCACCAAGCTTTCACCTTTGCTTTAAAAATAGTCGTCTTATGTACAGTAATAGTTTTCCTTATTACCAGGAATTTAACATACCCTTTTTTAAAAAAGAGTGTTACTTTTTTTTGCTAATATTGGATTACTAAGTTGAAAAGTTTTTGAGTGCTCTTTCTCAAACTATTTTTTCCATTAAGTCACAATTTTTAGTATAAGATTTTGCAAAATAAAAGCAAGATTTTCTAGGATGAATATATGGTATTACAGTAGAAATACCTGATTCTTGGGGAATCCTTACCAATATTTCTGAACAAACAGTATAACTAAAGATCTAGTTAATTTCTATCACTAGAAAGTTAAGGTCAGAAAAACATGAATTCTCTTAACTTTCACAACATCCATCTCAAATCTATTGTCTTATTATTATGTTTTCCTCCCTTCTTCCAGTCAAAGAAGAGGTCCTCTTCTTTCCCAAAATTAATATAGTCTTGATCCATCAAGGGAGAAGAAAAAAAATAGGATTCATGAGCTGCTTCTATGTTCTGGGAACTGCATGCTTAGACATTTTAATTTAATCCTTAATATCCCTATGGTAAGTAAGTAGCATGATTACTTCTACTGTGAGGACTAAAATATTTATTCAAAAAGGATATATACAAGATATTTGAAATAATGGTTGTCAGTAGAGGAGAAAAGTAGATTTTTACTAGATTTTGCTTCCCCAACTTACTGAACTCCCCCTCAAACATCATCTATTAAGTACCTACTATATGTTAGGCAAACCTTGCATTATGTTATTTTTGTGTTTGTGTCTTCCGTCACTAGACTGAGTTCCTAAAAAGCAGAGCTCAGGAAAAAGCAGATTAAATCACTGTATACAGAATTTTAACAGGACAGCAATTACACTTCTTCAGATATGGTCAAAGACTATATCAAAACCTTACACTGATTTCTTTCCACAGTAACTGGCACTGCAAAGTTCTAGTATACTCAAAAATAATACTGTATGTTTCTCTTGGTTTACTCAATGCTTGATATATGCGTTAAAAATTATTTATAAATTTATAATTTAAATATTTCATTAGGCTCATTAATTCATTTGAAACTTTGTAGTTCTGGAGGGGGAACACCTACTATGAGTGAATCTCAGTGGCCTTAAAATATAAAACTACATAAATAATATCATTAAATAATATCATTAAAGCAAATAGACACGTAAAAAGTCTGAAATACTCCAAAATGTTGTGCCAAGTGATTGCCTTAGTAATGTAAAATTATGGTTCCTCGCCACACCCTCTCCATTTCCTACATATTTTTTTTTTTTACTCAAGATAATCAGACATGGAAACCTCAACCTCTATCTTCAAGAACTTTAAAATCTAACAGGGGACACGAAATTCTAATAAAAGTAAAATGTAGTTTGGAAGATGTAACATTCCAGGCAGAAGGACATACACAGGCAAAAGCATGAAAGGCACAAAAATCAGGAAAACAGAGGTCACGTATAGGATAACAAGTTATCCAGTTTGGTCTTAACACAAATACTTAAGGTAAGGCTTAAGTAAGAAGGTCCATGAAATGATCCAAACCAAAAAAAAAAAAAAAAAAAGAGAGAGAGAGATCTGTATTACAATAATGTTCATTTAGTAATCAAACAAATAATTCTGGCCTGCAAGTGGAAGAGATGGAAAAAATAAAGTGTTATAAAGCAGTCCAACCTCCATACCTGTGATTGTTCCATGGACCTGTGTCCCATTCTTTAATTCGATGGTTACAGTTTCATGACTCAATTTCATCAAAAATCTATAAAGACAGTAAGAATAAAATAATAAATTTTCACATTTAACACTTTAAAATCATGTTTATTAAGTCAAAGGGTAAAATTTCTAGACGTTGAAAATCTGTTTAGATACTATCTGTATCAATTTCTATTAATAATCTACATAAAATTTCAGCTTTCCCTGAATTAAAACCTTAACATTTAAAAGGAACATAATAATAACAGAAACTGTCATTTGGACATTTCTGATTCTCCAAAACAGTGGTCCCCAAACTTTTTGGCACCAGGGACCAGTGCGCCTATGAGAATCTAATGTCTGATGATCTGACGTGGAGCTGAAGTGATGATGCTAGCACTAGGGAGCAGCTGCAAATACAGATGAAGTTCCGCTCTCTTACCAGCTGCACACCTCAGGCTGTGCTGCCCAGTTCCTAACAGGCCATGGACAGCCATGGACCGGAACCGGTCCACAGCCTGAGGGTTGGGGACCCCCGCTCTAACCATTATGCAGCATCCATGCAGAGATTCTAAAGTTGTTATAAGCCACCAAATTGAAATCAAGAAATTATATGGATGAAGGTGGTCGAAAGGTACAAACTTCCAGTTACAAATAAATATGTATTGGGGGTGTAATGTACAACATGCTGTGCGGTATACTGGAAAGCTGCTAAGAGAGTAATCTCAAAAGTTCTCATCACAAGGAAAAAAACTTTTTTGGGGGGTATCTATATGAATGATGGTTGTTTACTAAACTTACTGTGGTAATCATTTCGAAATATATGTAAGTCAAGTAATTAAGATATACATCTTAACCATGTACAGTGCAGTATGTCAATTATACCTCACTAAAAATGAAAGAAAAAATTATAATTGGTAGTAAAAGATTACATGCTTATTGTATATGCACAATAAAGTAAAAATCTCTTTTTAACCCCCTCCATGTGTGTGGGGATATTCTTCTACACCATTTTCTATCCATTCATAAGCATATACATAAAATGTTTTCACGTAATCTGGGCCAGACCTTTAATGACTTCGATAACTTGTAGTTCTCATTTAGCAGTTTATATTATGACATTTTCATGCCTATACACACACACACACACACACACACACACACACACACACACACATAGATATATAGCTACCCCAAATCCTTTTATGCAAACCCTCATCAACACTAATTGTTACCAATCTTCTAAATTTCTATCAATTTGAAAGGGAAAAAGGAGCAATTTGCTTTTACCTATTACTTGCGAAGTTGAATAGCTTTTAATGGGACATCTGGATTTCTTTTGTGAATACCTATTCACATTATTCACACATTTTCAACTACATTGAATTTTTCTTTCATTTTTTACCAGTTTGCCACAGCCATTCAAGTTTGTGGTTTTCTTTAGTCATATATATATATATTTTAAAATTTTCCATTGTTAAGTTTATTATTTTTTAAAATTTTCCATTGTTAAATTTGGGTATATATTTGTTTGGTAAGATGGTTCCCATCCCCAGATTGTAAAAAGTCTCTTATTTTCCTCTAGGTTTATATTTAGAATTTTAATCCATCTGGAATTCATCTCTTTTCTATGCAGTGTGAGGTAGAAATTTGCCTTTATTATTTTCCCCAACTGGATAGCCAGGTGCCTCAATGTTTACTGAATAATCCATCCATTCCCCACTTCATCTAATCTTTTGTTCTCCCCAACTTTTTATTATGAAACACTGCAGAGGAAGAAAAGTTGAAGAATTCACCAATTACTGAAATGTTGCCATCTGTGTGTTCCCCTATACACACCTTAGTTTCATATCATCTAAAAGTAAATTTGCAGGCACTTCAGCACGTATTTTCTAATGAGAGCATTCTCTCACGTAACCATTAATATCACATCTAGAAAAATGAATAGTCCCACAGTATGATCTAATATGCAATCTATATTCACGGTTTCTAATCTTTAATACGTACTTTGTACAGCCTATCATAGCATCTATCACACTAAATGGTACATATAGGATTACCTATTTTTCCCTCTATTACAGTGTTGTTGAGGGTAAGGTTTATGACTTGTAATCTAATCCTGGATTGTAATAGGCACTGAAACTTTTGGCTGAAATATTTCAATAATAGAAACCAGCCTTAAAATACTTTAGTAGTGGTATAGAAAGCCACAAAAAAAAGGGAAACCAGCATTCTGCTATGGCAGCCAATGAGAAGTAGCAGCCATGGCTCTGTGCTACCCCGCAGCCGTGGGCCTCAACAAGAGCCAAAAGGTGACCGAAAATGTGAGCAACCCAGGCACAACTACCACTACGGGAACCTCATCAAGCATGCCAAGTTCATGCGCGACAAGATCTGAGAGGTGTGCGGCTTTGCCCTCTATGAGCAGCACCATGGAGCTGCTCAAGGTCTCTAAGGATATGGGGGCCCTGAAGTTCATCAAGAAAAAGGTGAGGACACACATCCGAGCCAAGAGAAGAGAGAAGAGCGGAGCAATGTCCTTGCAACCGTGAGGAAGGCAGCAGCTAAGAAGGACTAAGCCGCATCCCTTCTGTGTGTAATAAAACCTTTTCAGAAAAAAAAAGGTGGGGGGGGAGAGGAAATTAGACCAGTGTGTTGAATCCTTTTTCCTATTTGCTGTCAAGAAGTCTCTCAATGAACTGGTACTGCTTTATTTCACCAGACAAGAATTCTTTAACTTAGCTCTAAATTTAATAATCACTTATAACTATATTAGCTTAGAATTTTCACCTAATAGTTTACTTCCATTATCAAGTTTTGGGGTTTTAAAAAATCTTTTAGGAGCATTTGACATCTTGCTTCCTAGCAATGTCATCGGTTTGATTTAAACAAAATCTTATAAAAATTTTAAAAAATGTCCTATTTTTATTGACCCACTCATTAACTTTTACTTTTGTAAAAGCTCTTTCAAATCATTTTTGGAAGTAGGCAGGATTAAAGTAAAAATATAATACCTTAGTAATCAAGCAATCTACCACATGGAAGTAAAAAGGAAAACCAGAAAGCAAAAGACATCTGAAACAATTAAAACACATTTGAGAAAGTCCAAAAACATTTCTTTGATAAATAGTATTTATCATTATATATTAATGGCAGTCCCTGTGCTGGGTAACGAGGATTAAAAATGAATAAGAAGAGTAGTCCCCCCAAGGAGCTCAAACTCTAGTAGGAAGGACACATATAAGATATTTTAAAAGCAACTAAATTGTAAAACCCCATGGAGATATACACAGGTTTTTACTAGGCACATAATGTAGCATGGGTAGGAGGGAGTCAGATCTTAGTAGACTTCTAGTAAGAAGCCTGAAAAGGTGGAAATACACAGCAAAAAAAGACAAGAGCAAAGATATAGTAGTAAGGAACAGCACAATGTACAGAGAAATTATAGGTACTACCAATGGAAGAAATACTAAGTCAAGAGAATGAGTAGGGAAGTTAGGCAAGGTCCTTTTGTGGA
The DNA here is from genome assembly GCF_000151845.1 of Pteropus vampyrus. Lineage (NCBI taxonomy): Eukaryota > Metazoa > Chordata > Mammalia > Chiroptera > Pteropodidae > Pteropus > Pteropus vampyrus. The sequence goes on from NW_011888836.1 coordinate 6,131,920, forward strand.
GAGCCCAAGCTCTGTTAAAGAAGTCCTCTAGGAGAGATACGGGAGGGTTTTCATCAATGAAATACAGTGCCAGGGTCACATTCACACTGGAAGACAAATTAGGTGGCTAGAGCAGTACAGAGGATAAAGTTACAGTAATCAAGACATAGGAACAACAAACAGATCAATGAAACAGAATAAGGTCCAGAAATAGACCCACAATCATATAGTCAAGGTGCTCATGGGACTGCCAAAGCAGTCCGATGGGTAAAGAAAACCCTTTTCAATAAATGCTGATATCCATAATAGGAATTTATATTCTATAATAGGAATTTATATTCCATAATAATATGGAATAACTGGAAATTCATATCGAAAAAATGAACCTGGACTCCCAACACACACCACCTGCCAAAATTAATTGAAGATGGATCACAAACCTTAAAAGTTAAAATTATAAAGCTTTTAGAGGAAAATATTGGAGAATAATTTCATGGTTTGAGGGTAGGCAAGTTTCTTTAACGGTAGATACAGAGCAATAACCATAAAAGAAAAAGCTGGTAAATTAAGACTTCCTCAAAATAAACTCTGCTCACCAAAGACATTACTAAGGAAACGAACAAGCAAACCACAAATTGAGAGAAATTTTATGACAAAAGACTAATGTGCATAATACATAAAGAATCGCTACAACTCTTGTAATTAAAAGAAAAAACACAATCAAAATCCAACTCTTCACAAAGATGGCGAATAAGCAGGTGACAAAGTACTCTACATCATTAGTCACAACTATACTACTGCTACTAAACGAGCACTAAAATGGCTAAAATTAAACTGACAACAACAAATGCTGGTGAGGGTGTGGAGCAATTGGAATTCTAATATACTGTTGGTGGGACTGTAAAATGATACAACCACTAAGGATAATGAACTGGCCGCTTCTTATGAAACTAAATGTATACCTATACTATGATTCAGCAGCTCCACTTCTAAGCAATTACCTGAAAGAAAATGGAAAAGAAAGACTTGCACGAGAATGTTCAAAGCCGTTTTAAAGAAAATATGTAAATAACTTTTAAACAGACAGTGGACTACTATTCACTAATAAAAAGAAACAAGTTAATGATGCAAGCCACGATGTGGATGATGAGTAAAAAAAAAAGAACTCATACTTCATGATTCCAAATATATAAAATTCTAGTACAAGCAAAACTAAGAAGAAATTGGCTGCTTTGAGGTGGGGGTGGGAGAGGTATGGAACCAGAGACTGGAAAGGGTTTGAGGAAGCTGAGGTTTTAGTAATGTTCCATATCTTGATGGTGGTATAAATTTTTCAAGAATGGGAAATGTACACTAAATTTCATTCTATATTTACCTCAAGAGGTAATAAAAAACCATGGGTGAAAAAAGGGAGCCTGAACAGCTCAGTGGTGGCAATTGGAATGGTAGGGAGGGTATCGTGGGCAGCAGAAATAGACACTATAATTTCAGCCTAGAAACCAAAGAGATTGGAATTCTTTTCTGATGACTCCTTCATTATCTGAATTATTTCTATTTACTGAGATTTAGATATTCAGATAATAATCAAATATTCAGATAACATGGTATCCTTCAGTATCCAAATGCACATTATTTAAATCGAAAAAACAAAGAGAACTGGATAGAGAAATACTTCTATTAGGTAGATAAAAATGTCAAAACAGGGCAATTTATCAGGTATCAGAATTATCTAGATAGGAAGAAGTCAAGATGATTCCCAGGTTTTCGGTTAGGGTGACAGTAAGATGACAGTGCCACCAACTGAGGTACAGAAATAAAAAAGTCAACTGAAAATGTGAACCAGTTAGACAAACACCCATTTTCTTGGTGCAAAATACATTCTCCAGTAAGAAGAAATTTTGTTTCTATATTCTAAGACACAGAATAGGATTCAATACAGCCTTTAAATTTACAAAAAAATTTTGTTACAAGGCATATCTTTAAAAGAGACAAACTGATTCCAAAGAGTATGCCAAGTACTGAGAAACTGCTCAAAAATATACTTTAAATTCTGAGACGTTTTCATCCAGTTACAGTACAAATAAAAACAGATTAAAAGTTAACCTTAAATGCCCTCTCTATAAACTCCACTCTGAAGGGTTTTATGTTATTTCAATTTTATGTTATGTTATTTCAAATTTACTTGTCTGTCTTCACCACAAAACAGAAAGTTCCAACAAGGCAGGGATTTTACTTTTAATGAAATACATTACCAGCGAACAGTGTAACAGGCGACGCTGAGAATCCTTGACTCAATAGGCAATAAACTAGCTGAATTAGAATCGTTGGCTTAGTTATTATTAACCTTGAGGTTCTCAGCCTCAAGAAAAAATACTAAAACCAAATATATCAGTAGGTTTACTAACCAAGTTTAAACACGAGATATAAAATGGAAGAAATACTGATTATTCTTGTAATCAACCATGAATATGTAAAGCGATTCTGCCTCAAGTTGGGAGGTTTTTTCCTAAATCCAAGGCCCACTCTATGGTGAATGCTGAATAACCTTAAGTCTAGAGAGTATCAAAAAATAAACTAAAAAAATAACTTATAAAGTCCATCCTTGATTTAAAACATTTCGGAAATGGGTTTCATTATTCTCGAGAAACCCCTGCAGCTTTAAGTACTCTTTTAAAACGCTTTAATTTAAACTATTTATGCAGAACATACAATTTTTCCTTATGTCTCCCACGTTCTCACGGAGCACGGCCCTAGTTATATTTCCTGGTTCCTGAGAGCTGAGATGAGCCCGAAAAGTAACCTAGAGTACGAGTTCTACGCGAAATGCAAATCGGTAGGTAACCGAAAGCAAGATCTTGTAAGCCTGGCGCTGCACCTTTAAGGCCTCTGAAACACTGAGTGGGAAGAAACGGCTCGGCCTTTACGTCCAACTCTTGGAAGACACGCCGGACCCCAGCGCGACCCAGTCTGAAAGCCAGGCCGGAGTGCCGGCGCAGCCAAGATAGGGCGGGAGCGACGGGCGCCGGAGAACGTTAGCAGGCCGCACGCGCACGCACGCGGCTTTCGCGCCTCCAGTAACTAGGGCAGCCCAGCCACCCGCTCACGGCCCAAACTGTCCCTTCACAGCCCTCAATCTGCTTGGTCACCTCATTACCTCACGAGCTTCATCCTAGCGGCGCCGTCACTCCTTCGGTCTGAGAATGCACAAAACCCGACAACCAAGGGCCTACGGACAGGAGTATGAATGGCCGGAAACGCCTACTCCCGGGGCTGCAACGTAAAGAGCGCGCGGAGCGCTGCGAACGCACGGCGGAAGCGCCGAGGCCGCGCTGAGTCGCACTCCTTTCCGCCCCCGAGGAGCGCTACTGCGGCCCCTGGCGACTGGAGGTGTGCTTTGCGACTGCTAAGGGCGTTTGGGGCGGGTCTAGGGGGGAAATTTCCTATTAGAGGGAGATTTGAGGAGATTATATTCAATTAGTGGGCACTTCAGAATGGCAGTCCGGCTTGTATTATGTAACGGCAAGTATATCCGTAAGCGAAAGGAAGTTCTGAGAGAAGCTCAAAGAATTATGCTAATTCTGCTTCCAAACCAGGAACTTCAGCGTTACTTGATGGACCTGAAGAAAATCACAGTTTACCTAATTATTTTCACTTTCGATTCTGGTCTCGGACCTCAAAAGGGTACCCTACATTGCCCAGAGATCGTGTTATGCTTCTTTAATAAGCTCACAAACTATTTCATACTTTCTTCTCTCCCTCTCAAGCATTGTACAGCTCCTCTCCCAAATTACTCCCTGCTAATGTTTTCTACTTCTTCGAGAAAACAAGCCATTCTTCTACTTCCTGTTACAAGGGTAGAAATATTATTGCTCCTTCCAAAGGCAAATTCCTCTAAGTTGTATTATGGATCGCTCATTTTCTCAAAAATTTCAGTCCTTCAGTTATCCCCTTCTAACCTGAATTATCAATTTCTCCTCTACTAGATTTTTTTCATCAGCATGCAAATTTACCTTAAAAGCAAAATTCTCTGATGCAGCTCTGGCTACTGCCAGATTTCTTTCACAGAAAAACTTAAGTGAGCTGTCAATACCTCTTTTTATCACCTCCAATTCACTTTTCAAACTACACTGAAACTGCTTTTCTAAAGACCAAAAGCCTCCAAGACAAACTTCTGTTCTCATCTTACTCAACAGCTCAGCAGCATTCAACACAAACACCCTCCTTTGTTGGCTTCCAAAACATCAAGTGCACCAGAGGTTATTCTTACCCCACCAGCTACTCTTTCTAGGTCTCATTAGCTGTCTCATCCTCTACTGAGCCATTACATATCGGGGCTCTCTCCTTTTGGATACCATCTCATTTAGCTTAGGTGATCTCCTCCAAACCCATGGCTTTAATTTGTATCTCCAGCCTGGACTTCATCCCTGATCATTTGAAATCTTGGATGTTGTAAGGCAATGTTCATCAAACTTTAATGTGCATGGGATTCATCTTGGAGTAAACTTTAGAATGAAAATTCAAATTCAGTTGGTGTGAGCTCTGAAATTCTGCACTTCTAATGTTAAAGAGAAAAATCTACAAGCTCCAAATGGCAACACTTATGCTAAAAGCTCAAGCTACCAAGATTTTGTACATGATCTAATTGCAATTTCAACCTCTTCCAGAAATATAATCTTAATTAACCAGTCAGGAATTTTCTGGTCATACATCAGTAAGATAATCTGACACCTAGGCCATCTCCATCCCCCATAGAAAGAAGAGGCAACCTATATGATTCCCCAAAGTAAAAGATGTCTTGGATAGGAAGAAGTCAAGATGATTCCCAGGTTTTCGGTTAGGGTGACAGTAAGATGACAGTGCCATCAACTGAGGTACAGAAATAAAAAAGTCAACTGAAAATGTGAACCAGTTAGACAAACACCCATTTTCTTGGTGCAAAATACATTCTCCAGTAAGAAGAAATTTTGTTTCTATATTCTAAGACACAGAATAGGATTCAATACAGCCTTTAAATTTACAAAAAAATTTTGTTACAAGGCATATCTTTAAAAGAGACAAACTGATTCCAAAGAGTATGCCAAGTACTGAGAAACTGCTCAAAAATATACTTTAAATTCTGAGACGTTTTCATCCAGTTACAGTACAAATAAAAACAGATTAAAAGTTAACCTTAAATGCCCTCTCTATAAACTCCACTCTGAAGGGTTTTATGTTATTTCAATTTTATGTTATGTTATTTCAAATTTACTTGTCTGTCTTCACCACAAAACAGAAAGTTCCAACAAGGCAGGGATTTTACTTTTAATGAAATACATTACCAGCGAACAGTGTAACAGGCGACGCTGAGAATCCTTGACTCAATAGGCAATAAACTAGCTGAATTAGAATCGTTGGCTTAGTTATTATTAACCTTGAGGTTCTCAGCCTCAAGAAAAAATACTAAAACCAAATATATCAGTAGGTTTACTAACCAAGTTTAAACACGAGATATAAAATGGAAGAAATACTGATTATTCTTGTAATCAACCATGAATATGTAAAGCGATTCTGCCTCAAGTTGGGAGGTTTTTTCCTAAATCCAAGGCCCACTCTATGGTGAATGCTGAATAACCTTAAGTCTAGAGAGTATCAAAAAATAAACTAAAAAAATAACTTATAAAGTCCATCCTTGATTTAAAACATTTCGGAAATGGGTTTCATTATTCTCGAGAAACCCCTGCAGCTTTAAGTACTCTTTTAAAACGCTTTAATTTAAACTATTTATGCAGAACATACAATTTTTCCTTATGTCTCCCACGTTCTCACGGAGCACGGCCCTAGTTATATTTCCTGGTTCCTGAGAGCTGAGATGAGCCCGAAAAGTAACCTAGAGTACGAGTTCTACGCGAAATGCAAATCGGTAGGTAACCGAAAGCAAGATCTTGTAAGCCTGGCGCTGCACCTTTAAGGCCTCTGAAACACTGAGTGGGAAGAAACGGCTCGGCCTTTACGTCCAACTCTTGGAAGACACGCCGGACCCCAGCGCGACCCAGTCTGAAAGCCAGGCCGGAGTGCCGGCGCAGCCAAGATAGGGCGGGAGCGACGGGCGCCGGAGAACGTTAGCAGGCCGCACGCGCACGCACGCGGCTTTCGCGCCTCCAGTAACTAGGGCAGCCCAGCCACCCGCTCACGGCCCAAACTGTCCCTTCACAGCCCTCAATCTGCTTGGTCACCTCATTACCTCACGAGCTTCATCCTAGCGGCGCCGTCACTCCTTCGGTCTGAGAATGCACAAAACCCGACAACCAAGGGCCTACGGACAGGAGTATGAATGGCCGGAAACGCCTACTCCCGGGGCTGCAACGTAAAGAGCGCGCGGAGCGCTGCGAACGCACGGCGGAAGCGCCGAGGCCGCGCTGAGTCGCACTCCTTTCCGCCCCCGAGGAGCGCTACTGCGGCCCCTGGCGACTGGAGGTGTGCTTTGCGACTGCTAAGGGCGTTTGGGGCGGGTCTAGGGGGGAAATTTCCTATTAGAGGGAGATTTGAGGAGATTATATTCAATTAGTGGGCACTTCAGAATGGCAGTCCGGCTTGTATTATGTAACGGCAAGTATATCCGTAAGCGAAAGGAAGTTCTGAGAGAAGCTCAAAGAATTATGCTAATTCTGCTTCCAAACCAGGAACTTCAGCGTTACTTGATGGACCTGAAGAAAATCACACAGTTTACCTAATTATTTTCACTTTCGATTCTGGTCTCGGACCTCAAAAGGGTACCCTACATTGCCCAGAGATCGTGTTATGCTTCTTTAATAAGCTCACAAACTATTTCATACTTTCTTCTCTCCCTCTCAAGCATTGTACAGCTCCTCTCCCAAATTACTCCCTGCTAATGTTTTCTACTTCTTCGAGAAAACAAGCCATTCTTCTACTTCCTGTTACAAGGGTAGAAATATTATTGCTCCTTCCAAAGGCAAATTCCTCTAAGTTGTATTATGGATCGCTCATTTTCTCAAAAATTTCAGTCCTTCAGTTATCCCCTTCTAACCTGAATTATCAATTTCTCCTCTACTAGATTTTTTTCATCAGCATGCAAATTTACCTTAAAAGCAAAATTCTCTGATGCAGCTCTGGCTACTGCCAGATTTCTTTCACAGAAAAACTTAAGTGAGCTGTCAATACCTCTTTTTATCACCTCCAATTCACTTTTCAAACTACACTGAAACTGCTTTTCTAAAGACCAAAAGCCTCCAAGACAAACTTCTGTTCTCATCTTACTCAACAGCTCAGCAGCATTCAACACAAACACCCTCCTTTGTTGGCTTCCAAAACATCAAGTGCACCAGAGGTTATTCTTACCCCACCAGCTACTCTTTCTAGGTCTCATTAGCTGTCTCATCCTCTACTGAGCCATTACATATCGGGGCTCTCTCCTTTTGGATACCATCTCATTTAGCTTAGGTGATCTCCTCCAAACCCATGGCTTTAATTTGTATCTCCAGCCTGGACTTCATCCCTGATCATTTGAAATCTTGGATGTTGTAAGGCAATGTTCATCAAACTTTAATGTGCATGGGATTCATCTTGGAGTAAACTTTAGAATGAAAATTCAAATTCAGTTGGTGTGAGCTCTGAAATTCTGCACTTCTAATGTTAAAGAGAAAAATCTACAAGCTCCAAATGGCAACACTTATGCTAAAAGCTCAAGCTACCAAGATTTTGTACATGATCTAATTGCAATTTCAACCTCTTCCAGAAATATAATCTTAATTAACCAGTCAGGAATTTTCTGGTCATACATCAGTAAGATAATCTGACACCTAGGCCATCTCCATCCCCCATAGAAAGAAGAGGCAACCTATATGATTCCCCAAAGTAAAAGATGTCTTGGCTTCTTTTGTTTTACTAATAGCTCCCTTGCCTCATTCTGCTTCCTATATAAATCTTCTATTTTGTACAACCCCTCAGTTGCTAGATGGGATGCTGCCCAATTCATAAATAACTAAATAAAGCCAATTAGATCTTCAAATTCACTCTGTTGAATTTTGTTTTGTTTTTAAACACTAGCAAGACTTCAGTTGATGAAGATGCCCCTAGTCTCATGGACTACAATTTGAGTAGCCAGATTGTAATGAACATTTGTGTGCTGCTTTCTCAACATCTATCCCCTGCTTTTCCCAACAGTTTCCAATAATCTGGTGATTCATAGGGTCCTAAGGAAGCTAACTCTACCCTTATGTCAATAATCACATTCCATTTCTTGGTCCACAGTGGGCTTGGGATGAAAGATGATTCAACCAGAACTTTGAAGGGAATACTCTTTCCTTTTGGACATGAACAGAGAGGTAGTTGTTGGAAACTCCCTTAGAGCTAAGAGAAGAACCAGTCTTAAGAGAGAGTTAAAAAAAAAAAAAAGTCATGATATTAATGAGCCCCTGGACTAAAAAAATGCCTAAATTTATTTAAATTAAAATTAAATAAAATTAAAAATTCAGTTCTTCAGTTACAATAATCACATTTCAAGTGCTCAATAGCCATCTGCATCTATGGCTACCCTTTTGGACAGTGCAGATATAGAAAATTACAATCAAAGAGTTTAATTAGACAGTGCTGCTGTTTATTACCATATTTATTTCCTTATTTGCATTTAATTGTTATTTGTTTACTTATTGACATGAAAATGTAAACTGTCTGAAGGCAGAAATTTGTCTGTACTGTTTAGTTCTGTATCCCCAGCATCTAGAATAGTGCCTTGCATACAACGTGCCCTTAATAAGTATTTGTGAAATAACTAAATGTCTGCCCCCCATTAGAATGAACGCTGCATGAGGAAGGGGATGTTGTGTGCAAATTGTTCATTGAAGTATTCCTAATATTGAGCACAGGGTACTGCACCCTATTATCTTCAAGACTCTTCCTGCTTTGATCTCTGCCTATTTCTTAATCCCTTTTCCCCTCAGTGATATTGGAATATTTGAGTTCCTGGAACCCTTCAAGCTCATTCTCTTCTCCAGACTTTTGTACATTCAGTTCTTTTATCTGGCTAACACCTACTTGTTCCTTCTCAAGTTTGTGGGGCCAGCATTATTACTTGTATGTGTTAATGGTGGGTCTCCCAAAAGATGGCAAATTGAAATGTCATTGTCAGTTGATTTATACCAAATTATTACAATTTTTCTGTTTTTATTTTCTACTTTAAAATTTTTTAGAATTTTTACTCTCTCATCTTATAAGACTTTCAGGAATCCTAAAATATAATCAACAAGAGTGGAGCAACAAAGAAAAAGACTTTATTTGCTGGGAGCAGGAGGGTAAGTCTGAAAGTGAGACTACCCTGTCTTCTGGGAGTTTACAGAGGTTTTAAATGTTACAGACCTTCAGATTGGTCGCAAGAAACAAAAGGAACAAGGAAAGGAGAATGTGATGTGTGGGGCAATGCAACTATTCTATTATTAGTTTTTAGAAGTACATGTCCCAATGATAAGCAAGTACAGAAAAGTATATTCTGCAGTTTAGAGTCAGGAAGGAAAACAACTTAAATCCAGGAGACTGCATTCACAATTTTGAGTTTATCAAGAGAATTTATAAGTAGGAACTTGCAGTTCTTTGTGTAAGGATTGTGAAAATGACCTTCACAATTTATAGAACCATGTTAAACACCAAGATGCATCGTCTAGAGCACAGCATGTATTTTTAGCATGTATGTACACATGGCAAAAGGTGAAACAATCAGAGCTTTCCTCTAGGACTTTCTCAGGAGCTCTTAGGAACGAAGGCCTCTCTTTTTATTGGGATCAGTTTGCTGTAAGCTATACAATCTCTGAAAGCTCAGTCAAGCAAAATAATTTATTCAGTTGATCATGATTATTTTTTAGTAGATGACCAAATCAAATGAACCAAATTCTAAAGTTCATACACAGCTCTAAAAGAAAACTATTGATGGAAGGCAAAACAAATTTTGTCAAACATATTACAGAATAATTAAGATTTAATCAAAACACAAATTGAGACCTCTGGCATTAATGAATCAGAAATGAAAAATATCTCCTAGAAAGATAAAAATAAAAACTCTTAAAGAGATAAAGAATAATACTCAAGAAAGTCACTTTTTCCCATAAAAGTAAAAATTTATTTTTATTGAGATATAATTGACATGTAAAATTGTATAACTTTAAGGTGTACAACATGTTGATTTGATACATTTATATATTGCAATATGATTACCACTGTAACCAACACCTCTGTCACATCACACAATTATTATTATTTTTTTTTGTGGTGGGAACAGTTAGGAGCTAGTCTCTCAGTAACTTTAAAGTTTATAATATAGTATTGTGAAAGCAAACTATGTTATACTTTCACAGCATGTTTAAGAACCTGACTATATTTAGTTTTAGATAAGAAAATCTAGAATTGCAGACATGAATTATAAATCGAGTATGATTTAGTTATGTATCAAACATACATACATATGATTTCACATGGTCTGTAAGGATTCCTATGCTCCTGATTGTGGCCAACACAACCAATAATGTGGAGTAGATTACTCAGAAGCAGAGGCCTATTTTGTGGGAATGGAAACTTGTAAACATGGTTTGTGTGTTCGCATGGCAAAATTTGAGTTACTGAAGTGGTTTACACTTGAAAAGAAATCCCACCAATTGTCTGACAATCTAAAGGTAAAGGCAAATATAAGCCAGATACTCTGGTAGATAACCAGCTTTAACTAGGCCAGCTGTCTACTTCTGAGTTTTTCCTCCCAATTTAAGCCATTTGGCATGTATCAATAAAGTATATACATTGGGGTCTGGGGAGCAGTCAGGTTTTTGCTAGGCTAACACAATATGTGGTGATGTGGGCAATAGCCTCGCCCATCAAAACCAACCTGTTTGGTTTTTTAAACCAGAGACTCTCTCCAGACTTAACTGACAGGCAGTTCAATAAAGTTTTGTGAAAGATATATTGTCAGAAAAACAACAGGCTTGACAAACTTAGAGCACATTTTAATTGCATTTGGCTTCAAAAGAGGAGGTCTTCAGATTCTCAAAGGCAAGAGTTCCGATTTATCTATTCTCATAGATTTGCAAATAAGAAAAGTGTAGCATAGAAAGTGTTCAAAAGCAGTCTGGGAACCACGAATCCTAGTGATAGAACCCTGGATTCTATCTTTAGAGGCTTCGAAGAACCAAAGCTTTTTGTTTGAATACCTGCTATGACTAAACCTAGTGGACTAGTCTACAATTTCTTGTGTAGACTCTTGCGCTCTTGTTCACAAGGAGTAAAGTGTGCAAGAAGGCGAAGCCCTGCGTTTTCTGGAGGCGCTGGAATGCAGTACAGGGGAAGGAGAGAGACGGGTCAGTTGTCTCCTCTTTTCTTTACATTGGCCCAAATATTAAAAATATTTGAATGAGAGGTTGCAGAGAACAATACCTGCAACCAGCAAAGGAACCTGCGGCGACGAATTTCCAAGAGAAACCACCACCGCTGGGGGCGTAAATGGCTTTATGCCAAGAGATGACCCCAGGAAGAGCAAGAGGCCGCCACCAGGGAGCACCGCCACTTCCTCGCGAGGAGCCCACCCACGGTGCGCGCACGCGAGGCCTCCCACCGCGCCTGCGCCCAGGATGGACGCTGGCTCGCTTTTCCCCGACGCCTCGCCGTCCCGGCCGGGGTGAAAAACTGCGTGACACGCAGCGAGCGTGGCGGCCATCTTCGTCTTCAGGGCACGTCAGCTGAACCCGTTCGGGCTGAAGAGGAGCGTTGCGCAAGCGCGCCCGAGACGGTCACAGGTAACTCCCATTTGACGGGCGAGGCGTCGTCGTCGTCGCCGGAAGTTTGGCGTTTCTGCGCCGCTGGGAAGGCGGCGGTCGCGGCAGAAGCAGCTGAGTGTCTCCTAGTACCCGGATGTGAGGCAGTCTGCCGGCTCGCGGTGGACCCTCGGCTAGAGTGAGCAAGGTACGCGGGCGTCCCGACCGTTCCTGCCGCCTGCTGTCGTGCCGCTTGCGTTCTCTCCTCCCTTTTGCCAGCCCTCTGGAGAGCCTGACGGTTCTCCCCCTTCCTGTTTCACCCTTCTATTGCCTCGCACGCCTCTTCCTACTCTGGTCCGGGATCCTGGCGCCCTGAAAGAGAGTGGGCGGCTTCGAGACGCCGTTGCCTGAGGTAAGCAAACAACCCGCGCTTCTCGGCTACCCAGTCGCCACATCACCTGCTGCTGCTTGTTGGGCGGTCAGCGGTAATAAGGGGCCGTGACCGAGGACCAGGTCAGGCGGCTGGGGCTCTCTAGGCAGCCACGAGGGCACCTGAGCCCCGAAGTGGTGTGCAGCCACTGCGACTACTGTGGCGGCGTCGGCGCTGGCCCGCAGGTAGCCCCGGGCCTTGTTCTCGCCTCCCTCGCGGCATTTCCTCCAAGCCATCTCGGAGCTTCGGTTCCTACGGCTGGCTGCCCTGCCCTCGCCGCCACCCGCTGACCCGGCCTGAAACCCTGAGGCCTCTGCAGTCTGCCGGACGGGATGAGGGGGTCTTGGTTTCACGGTCTTTAGTCTGGAAGGCGAACAGTGGCCCGGGTCCAAGGTCATGGAGTAATTCAGGTTGGACTTGACAGTCTGGGCACAGGTAGAGCTGTTCCGGAATAGAAATAGATGCAATGAGGGCCATAGTGGAGTTTATAGAGATAATTGAGAGCAGAAAGGAATCGGGTCCTCGATTTATCACTATTCATAAGATAATTTGTCGGCGGGGGTTTGTTTTACTTCGGCGGAGTGGGATAGCAACTTCAAAAATTAGAACTCTCCCACCCCAGAATCTCAACCTCCTTGTCCCTCACCTTTCACCTCCCAACCCGTTCGCCTTCACCTCTAAACGTTGAGTTCAGAAAACCCAGCACATACAGTAGTATCCAGGAGACAGGGGCGCAGCGGAGGAGGAGGAAGAGAGTTAAATCGTTGAGATTTGATAAGTGATTGTTTTGTGTAGCTCTTAGTTGAAATGGGATTCTTTCGGCAGGAAGTAATTGCAGCACACAGTATTTAAACTAGTATTCTCAAATGATATTTCAATAAATGGCTTTTGCAGAAACCAATAAAAGAATGCTACTTAGTGGAAGAGTAGGACGTGGGTGGGTTTTGTTTTCCCCACCTAAACATTTTTTTAAAAATTGGGTATAACGTATTTCAGTTTAAAATATTCTGGTTGCAGTGAACTTTGTTGTATTTACCCTTTCTTCTGATCAGGTTCTTAGTTTTTGCTTCACACAGGGCACCAACACCAGTGGAACTTTTTTAATTTGAAAACTTGAAAATTCTCACCATGGAATTAGATATAAAAGTGCTTAAAAAGTGCTTAATTTGGAAGCTGCAAATTCAGGCTTTAGAGCATGTGAAGAAATAAAAAAGCTAACACTTTCCTTTTAGGCAGAATGCAGTATTTACACCTTAAGTCAGACTGTGTGACTTTGGAAGTACCCTTCTTAGAACAAAACTTGCCCTGGCTTATGAGCTTCTGCCCACCTTAATCATTCCTGGGTGAGGAAAATATACTGTCATTTCTCATTGGTCAGTATTATAATTCTGTAGTAAACAGTAATTTTTTTTAACATCACCCCATACAAGGTTTTGTGCTAGGCATTTAAATTAATAAATTATACTTCCAGAAGAACTGATAAAGGACCCTAATTAATGAATACCATTAACCCTCTTTGTTGGATGGCCCTTTTTAACTTGGTAATTGATTACAGCATAAAGTTGATTGTATTTATTCTAATAATGAAGGTGACTAGTATCGCATAATTAAAAATAATGGATTTTTAAAGTAAATTTTTTCGTGACTTTTATTAGCAGATTTGTGTTCCACAGAGTTCTTTGAATAATCTCTACTAAAGGTGATCAGTTTAGATGGTGGTTAGAAACCAACTCCAATAAAATTATTACCGTAGGTAATTCATTGAAGGACTATGTTAACCCTTTGAAGCCCAGACTTTTGTTTTTCTGTGCATCAATTTTTCTTGACACAGTGAAATTTCTTTGGCTCTATTTCTGCATAAGTTCTGTATTATAGCTATATGATATTACTATAGTTATTTTTGGCAAATATATCCTTCTGTTAGCCCAATCATTCTGTTTTCTTTTTTGAGGAGATTATATCTTATGCTTAATTGGATTACAGTACATTTGAAGAAAGCAAGATTTATGTTCTCTGTTCTTGACAGCTTACTTCATAAACATTTATGGCTGCATCCTGAGTGTAAATAAAAATGGAATATTAAATATTACTTTAGTAGTTTTCAAATTTTTTGGTGAGGATCCCTTTACACTCTGAAAAATTTTGTAGGACTCCAAACAGTTTTCGTTTATATGGGTTATATCTTCCGTCCAAGTACTAACCAGGCCTGACACTGCTTAGCTTCCAAGATCAAACGAGATTGGGCATGTTCAGGGTCGTATGGCCATAGACTATATAGGTTATATCTATTGGCAGTTGTATTTGAAATTAATTTAAAATATTCATTAATTCATTCAAGAATAACTAATAATTACAGGTTAATATAAATAACATTTTTTATGAAAAACAACTATTTTGCAAAACAAGTTTAGTCAAAGAATGGCAACTGTTTTACATTTTTATAAATCTCTTTAATGTTTGGCTTGATAGAAGACAGCTGAATTGTCCCATCAGGTTCTGCATTTAGTCTATTGTTACATGTTGTTCTGGTTGAAGTATGTGAAGAAAGTCCAGTTTCTCACTGATATGTTGGGAGGAGTACTATAACTTTTTCAGGTAATTGAGATATATTCTTGATTTCACAACAAAACTCAACAAGTACTAGTTTCTTAAAAGTTAGTTGCAATGTGGAATTTGAAACTATATACTTCTTACAATATTGCATTCAAATCATTGGTGTGTTTTGCACTTATATTGATAATTTATCCATGAATGATATTGATCTAATGAACCCCTTCAGAGAGTCTCTGGAATCCTCGGGGTCCCTATCCACACTTAGAAAACTACTGCTTTAATGTAAATTATTGAATAGTTTAGAATTAATGTGGTTATTGAAGCTGAAAGGGATAATAACGATACAGAATTGGAGTTGTCAAGTAGTTAAGTAAAACTAGGAGTAACTAAGGTAAATATATGTTCTCATCAAAAATGTTACTGTATCAGTAATATTAATTATTATAGCTAATAATAAGGGTGTATGCTGTGCCAGGAGCTGTTTTAAGGACTTTGTATTAGGAAATGTTTCTATCGTGTCATCTTTAGTGATGGTTAAGTAAAAGGCAAATATAACTTAACATAATTATAATTTAATAACATAAATATAATTCTTTTTCCTACAAATAGTACAGTCTTCCTGACATATATCATTCTTTGTAACACAGATATAGTTCAGTTTTCCCTAACATCAGCAACAAGACAAGGATATCTGTTCTGGCCTCTTTTATTCAACATTGCACTGGAGATTCTAGCCAAGACAATTAGGCAAGAAAAAGAAGTAAAGGCATCCATATTGGAAAGGAATAAAAAACTTTCTATTTGCAGATGACATGATTTTGTATATAGAAATTCCTAAGGACTTTACAAAAAACATTAGAGTTAATAAATGAATTCAACAGGGTTATAGGATACAAGGTCAGCATACAAAAATCAGTTGTATTTCTGTATGCTAGTGCCGAACCATCCAAAAAGGAAATCAAGAAAAGAATTCTTTTTTATAATGGAATCGAAAAGAATAGAATACAGCAGGTCCTTGGTAACGTCGTTGATGGGGTGCTGTAGAACTTAATTCTTGTTTATATCAATTAGTCTGTGCCTGTGGGAGAATTCATTTCATTATAAGTTGTTTTGCTTAACATTACAGATGACAACATTAAGTAAGAACTTTTCTTAGAAATAAATTTAACAAAAAAAAGTGCAAGGCTTGTACACTGAAAATTACAAAACAATGCTTAAAAAAATTAAAGATGACCTAAATAAATGAAAAGATATTCATGTTCAAAGATTGAGAGACTTACTAAGGTTACAATATTCTATGACTTGATGTACAGATTCAGTGTAATCCCTGTCAATATCCTAGCTGACTTTTTTGCAGAAATTGACAAGCTGATCCTAAAATTGATATACAGAATAGCCAAAACAATTGCAAAAAAGAATAACAGAATTGAGGGACTCACACTTCCTCATTAAACTACAAAAGGAGCCAATAATATACAGTGGGGAAAGGATAGTCTCTTCAATAAATGGTGTTGTGAAAACTGGAACCTTGCCTTATGTCGTACAAATTAACTCAGAATGGATTAAAGACTTGAACATTGAAACCATAAAACTCCTAGAAGAAAATGCAAGTGGTAAGCTCCTTGACATCAGTTTTGGTGATGAGTTTTTGAATCTGACACCAAAAGCAAAAGCAACAAAAGCAAAAATAAACAAATGAGACTATGTCAAACTGAACAGCTTCTATATAGCAAAGAGAACCATCAACAAGGTGAAAAGGTAACCTACTGAATGGGAGAAAATATTTGTAAGTAATATATCTGATAAAGGGTTACTATCTAAAACATATAAAGAACTCACACAACCGGATAGCAAAAAAAAAAAATCTGATTAAAATATGGGCAGAAGATCTGAATAGACATTTTTCCAAAGAAGACATACGGATGGCCAACAGGTACATGACAAGATGTTCAAGATCACTAATCATCAAGGAAATGGAAATCAAAACCACAATGAGATGATCTAATACCTGTTAGAATGGCTATTATCAAAAAGAGAAGAAATAAGTGTTGGCAAGCAAGAAAAGAGAACCCTTGTGCACTGTTGGTGGGAGTGTAACTTGGTGCAGTATGGAGGTTTTTCAGAAGATTGTATGATCCAGCAATTCCACTTCTGGATATTTATCCAAAGAAATCTAAAAGTGTTAACTCAATGATATATATACCTCCATGTTCATTGCAGTTCATTGCAGCATTGTTTACAGTAGCCAAGATACGGAAACAACTTAAGTATCTATTGTTGGATGACTGGATAAAGAAGATGATGTACATACGTACAATGGGATATTCAGCCATAAAAAAGAAGCCTCAATAGGAATGCACCTGGAGGACATTATGCTAGGTGAAACAAGTTAGAGGAAGACAAATACTGTATCAGTTGAGATCCTGGACACAATTTCTGTGTGTGTGTGTGTGTGTGTGCGCGCGTGTGTGTGTGTGCGTGTGTGTGTGTGTGTGTGTGTGTGTTGGGCTTCTCACAACACGAGGCAGTTCTTAGACACCTGCATGGTGTCCTGCAGTTTAACTGAATCCTGACACTATCTACCTAGAGAGAGTATCATAGCTCACAGGTTGAGGATTCTGCCTTAACCCCCACCTTTTCACATAATTCAGATGCCAGTCACAACCTCAGGTTATTATCTGGGTTTCTCACTGACCAGCTACAGACTAGAGGTTCCAATGACCCCTCCGACTCAATGGCAGTTGCAAAGCCCAGGTTGTTTACGTCTATCCAATTGGTTATAAATCAGAGGTTCCCACAACCTTCTTGGGTTCAATTAATTTGCTAGAGCAGCAGCTAATAGAAAACTGATGGAGAAGATGCACAGGACAAGGTTTGGGATTAGAGCATGGGGCTTTTACGCTCTCTCTGAGCACCTTACTTTCCCCAAATCTCCATGTTCACCAACTCAGAAGCTCTCTGAACCCTGTCCTTTGGGTTTTATGGAGGCTTCATTACATATTCATGATTGCTTAAATCATAGCTGCTGGTGACTAATTTAACCTTTAGCCCCTTCCTCTGCAGAGGTCA
Organism: Pteropus vampyrus; assembly: GCF_000151845.1. Lineage (NCBI taxonomy): Eukaryota > Metazoa > Chordata > Mammalia > Chiroptera > Pteropodidae > Pteropus > Pteropus vampyrus. Next base: position 6,149,674 of record NW_011888836.1, read on the forward strand.
GAGTGGGACTGAAAGTTCCAACAGTAATCACATGGCTCTATTGGCAACCAGTCCTCGACCTTAGGTGCTTTCCCAAAGTCACCTAATTATAACAAAATACACCTTTATCATCTCAACACTTAGAAACTTACAAGATGGACCAAAGATCTAAACTATAAAAAAATCAGAAGACAACATAGATACATACTTTCATGGTCTTGGATTAGGTAATAGTTTCTTAGATATGACATCTAAATCACAAGCAACCGAAGAAAAGATAGATTAATTAAATTTATGGAAATTAAAATCATCTGTGTATCCAAGGACTCGAAAAGACAACTGACAGATTGGAGAAAGTATTTGTAAATCATACATCTGATGAGAGTTTAATATCCAGGTAAACTGTTACAACTCAATAATAAAATGACCTAATTTTAAAAATGAGGAAAAGATTCGAACAGACATTTCTCCAGAGAAGAAATACAGATACCCAGTAAGCATGAAAAGATACTCAATGTAGTCAGTAGAAAAATGCAAATTAAAGCTATAATGACATACCACTTTACACCCAAAAGTATGACTTAAAATGTAAAAAGATAATAAATGCTGACAAGAAAAAATTGGAACCCTCATACATAGCTAGTAGGAATTTGATACAGCTAGTTTGGAAAAGTTCCTCAAAAGTTAAACATAGAGTTACCATAAGGCCCAGCAATTATATTCCTAGATATATACTCAAGAGACTTGAAAACATGTTCACACAAAAACACAGGATTGTTCATATAGTATCATTATTCATGTTAGACAAAATGTAGAAACATTCCATCAGCTGATGAATAGATAAACAAAATGTGGTATATTCTACAGTGAAATAGTATTCAGCCATAAAAAACAATGTATTTCTAATACATGCTACATTATTTGAACCTTGAAAACATTATGCTAAGTGAAAGCCAATCACAAAAGGTCATACATTTTATGATTCCATTTGTATGAAACATCCAGAATAGTCAAGTCCGTAGAGATAGAAAGTGGATTTGTAGTTGCCAGTGGCTGGAGGGAGTAGGGGAATAGGAAATGACTGCTAATGGGTATGGGGTTTCTTTTTGGGATGATGAAAATATTCTGCAGTTAGATAGTGAGAATTGTTGAACAACTCTGAATATACTAACCACTTTATAGAGGTGATTGTAGTATAGGAATTACATCACAATTACAAATTAAAAAAAAAAATCACTTTAAATTTAAAATATATTGGGTGACATACAGTGTAAATGTTTTAATAATTAAAATTCGAGTACATTTTATTATAAAGCACTGTGAGAAATTGGATGTACTCTTAAATTCTTGGGTACTTTCTAACATGTATCATATATATTTTTCTGTAATAAAACATAAATGTTATTGTGAGTTTTCTGAAGTCATTTTATGTAAAGTTTTATTGTTTTTTGCTCTCAATATTGATTTTGTTAGGATTATATTAATAAGCTAGCTATGGGTTGTGGAGGGGAGTTCTTGTCAATTTGGTAATGGCTACAGCCATACTACCCTGAACGTGCCCAATCTCGTCTGATCTCGGAAGCTAAGCAGGGTTGGGCCTGGTTAGTACTTGGATGGGAGACTACCTAGGAAGACCAGGTGCTGTAGGTGTAAAAAATAAAAAAATAAAGGACGTAGTTCCATAGTGTAGTGGTTAGCGTGTCTGCTTTACATGCAGAAGGTCCTGGATTCGTGTCCCAGTGGAGCCATGGTCCATGGTCTTTGGCCATGCCACTCTGAACAAGCCTGATGTCTGATCTTGGAAGCTAAGCAGAATTGGGCCTGGTTAGTACTTGGATGGGAGACCACCTAGGAAGACCAGGTGCTGTAGGCATAAATAATAATAAGTAATTTTTTAAAAAAATTTGTTAATGGGTTAGATAATGCATTTTGGTCCTTGATTACAGGGTTTTATTTAATAGAAAGGGGGTATATAATGCTACATCAGTGATGATTTAGCATGGAGGGCAAACTAAAGTGAGTGATCCTTAGCATACCTGAACAGGTGATTGATAATTACTGTAGATTTGTGTATCAATTTACCTCTTTTCTAAGGTAGGTACCAACTGCCAAATATATTAAAATATTTAGAAATTGGGAGGAAAAAAATTAACGCAATTCGTCATTTTAAAAATTAGAATTCTTAGTGCTAGAGTGATAAATGAATTTTGTTTTTTTCAAGTTATTGTACCTCTGAGGCTTAATCTTTGGTAAATTTCTAACTTTCCAGAAAATAAAAATTAACTTGCAAAATTAACTGCAATGGCTGTATGAGAAGCTGCCCTAGAACATAATGGCTTAAAACCGCAATTAATTAATTTTTACATATCAATAGAGCAGTTGTGGGTTAGGTGATTTAGGTCAGGCTTGGCTGGCATCTGTGAGTGTGGATGGACTTTACTTCTCACTGTGTAATTCTGCTTTGTTTGTTGTGAGGCCTAGGGTGAAAGGACAGTATCTAGTGAGTGGTAAAATCCTTCTTAGAGTGATGGCAGAGGTACAAGAGGGCAAGTCAAACTGCACAGAGATATTCCAAAACTTTGTTTGCACCATTTCTGCTGATATCCCATTGGCCAAAACAAGTCAGATGGCCAAGGCTTTTGGGGATAGGGAAATACACTCTGCCCACCATGAGGCCAAAATAAGGCATGTGACCAAGAACAGCATCGGTTAGGAAGAAAAATATACTTCTGTGGTGGTGGGGTTTAGGATAGGATGTAGTGATTATTTTTGAAGAAAGCCCAAATCTATTATACAGTGTAAAAATGAATTGGTCCCCATATTGCAGTTTTGTGATGTTTTGCACATAATGGTGAAAAATTGTCATTAGGTTATTGTTTACTTAGTCTTGCTTAGTCTAAGTTGTTTTAATATATCAGTTAATAGACAATATTATTTTTGTATTCTCATGTTTTTTAATAGATTGTTTTGCCTTAGCTTTACCTTAGCTAAATATATATATTTTTTTAAGCTTAATTCCCAAACACACAGGAAGTTGTTAGAAGCATCATTCATTAGAAGCATCAGCAGTCAACTTAAAGAAAAAAGTGATATGTGATTTCCATTTCAGTGAGGTAAGTGGCTTATACTTTTATAATTTAGTATCTTCCAAGATGATTAGTCAGTGTGCCAACTATACTTTATATTTTCAGAGAGAAATTTAACTTGCATTTTAATTATTTGTCAAGGTTGTTTGTCTACATAATAAAACAATTAAGTGGGTATATAGTTAAGTGAGTATATACCCACTATGTAGTGCATATATAGTGTCACATTTCTGACACTTGGTCCCATAGTTCTTTTATATTTATATTTGTTATTATTACATTAGCTATCTATGGTGTCTTTCCTATTAATATATTGTGGTGATTAACTTTTGCTATTTTTTGCCAGTGTTTTTTCCCGAGTTTTATCTCTCAAATTTGGCTTCTTAATTTTATGACAAGGCCTGAAAGCCTTTCCCTTTCTGAAAATAAATATTAAAATTCTCCCACATTTTAATGTTTTACTTTTTAAAGATTAAAATTTTCCTGGATGTTACCTCACTTTTAAACCAGAATTAGCCAGATAGTTACCTAGTTATCTTAACACCAATAATCGAATAATCTTTTCTTCATTAATTTGAAATTAATGAAATTAATACCACCTTTATATATACTAAATTTTCCTCATGCATTTGGGCCTGTTTTGGAATCTCTTCTTTTCCATTAATCTCCTGTCTATTGCTGTTTTGGAACTAAATTGTTAATTATTACAACTAAATGTATTTTTAATATCAGCAAGCACAAATCTACAGCCCATTACTTTTTTTTAATGTATTGAAACTGGTATGTGATATTTTCTTCTATTATGTATTTCAGCTGATTTTTGTTTATTTAAAACTTTTGAGTTTTAATGTTTATTTTTTACCTATTCACCATACCGAATTTACGTACTAGTAATTTTTATGATTGTCCTGGATTTTTATTTTCCTGCAAATAATAATTTTCTAACTTACAAATTTTTGCATATTCTTTCTCTTAATTGTATAGCCTCTGCAACACTTAAAAAAGTACTCACTGAATTTAATGAGAGACTTCTTGCGTTACTCTTTATAACATGATAATTGCTTTCTTGGTCTGTATACTCCAAAAGTTGATGGTACCAAGAAAGATGTTTGAAAATATCATCAGTATTTGAGTTGCCTACTTATTCTTTCTATTGGTATGAGTAGAGATTCAAGAGTGGCTATATAGGTATATTTGTGTTATCAATCACAATTATTTTTAAAAATTCTTTTTGTCGAATTTATTCATATGAATTTTAGTAAAGGCACATACATCACCCTTTTTTCCTTCTAAACTTCCTGCCCTTTTCTCCTTTTCCTCTGATTCATTTTAATATTCATTTTGTGGTACACTTTCTCTAGCAGCTCCTAGAATATGTGTGGGAGGTAAGTTTTTTGAAACCCTACATGTCTGAAAGTATCCTTATTCTAGATTCACACTTAATTGTTGACATTGAATTCTACTGTGGAGGATTTTCCTATTATCTCTCTTCTGTTGCTGTTGAGAAGTCTGATGTAAATACAATTCTTAATCTGTATATAGTTGAGATCCTGCATGCCCCGCCCCCCTCCCCCCCCCCC